>NW_017306601.1:487129-594434 GCF_000935625.1 Nanorana parkeri
GGGATTAGAGGAAACCTGTTGCTTTCCTTGCATGACAGGTTCCTTTAAAGGGATCCTGTCTTGGCCTAAGATGTTCCTGAGTTTGCAATGCTGAAGTACATGTGGATCCTAATCCTAGACTGTACATATAGCCTAGATTTGTCCCAACTATTTTGTAACTTCTGTTTCTAGGCCCCACTCCTTTCATTCAACTGTCAAATGCCGGAACTACAGGGGGCAGTAGAGGTTCTGGCATTTGGCTGTTGATAGGGGTGTAGTTGATGCTAAGAAACACAGAGACCATGCCTGTACCTTATGAAATACTATTTATGCAAAAGTGAATATCATAAATACATTGCTCTACTCACATGGCCTGTATAAAAGAAAGTGCATAACATTTCCCTGTAAGGTTGACCAGGATCACAATGACAGAAGTCCATGGTCTCAGTCCAAAGGGCTACATAAGGCTAACACTTTTTGGGGATAGTGTTCTCTTCATCAGAGCAGGGCAGTAGTTGATGTCTGGAGGGAATAGGACTTATCAAGACAGTTTCTACAAAGTGCTTGCACTTTGGTTAGGACATAACAAGTTAGGGCTACATTAATCTGGATTCTCTGTAGCCCACTGCATCCATAAGCATACACTCTTTCCTCATAATGAACATGTAAGGGAACAATAGAAGTATAATCCTAAATCCTATGCTGTGTACCTCTTCCTACATCACATTTTACATTCAAACTTAAATAGAAAGCTTAAATTTGATTGGTAGCTTTGATAGTAGGGTGGGCTGGTACAGTACATATACAGGTAAAACTCGAATAATTAGAATATCGTGCAAAGTTCATTTATTTCACTAATGCAACTTAAAAGGTGAAACTAATATATGAGATAGACTCATTACATGCAAAGCAAGATAGTTCAAGCAGTGATTTGTCATAATTGTGATGATTATGGCTTACAGCTCATGAAAACCCCAAGAACCCCAAATCCACAACCTCAAAAAAGTAGATTATTACATGCAATCAATAAAACAAGGATTGTACATAGAACAATATCGGACCTCTGAAAAGTACGAGCATGCATATGTAATATGTACTCAGTACTTGGTTTGGGCCCCTTTTGCAGCACTTACTGCAATTACTTTTGCATGATATTCTAATTATTCAAGTTTCACCTGTAAGTAGGGTGGACTGAAGTACCAAGCAGGTAGGCAACGCTCCCTGTTTTGTAAGGTTTGACTATTGCAGTGATTTGTTGCTGATGGCAGCAGGTGGCCACTAAACCTCACAGGAAAACCCTATGATGTTAGAGATGACCTCGCCATTCCCCATATAACCACAGCTGTTTAAAGTAAATGTTTTCTGTGAGAAACATGGAGTCTTCTCCAAATGCTGGTTGCCTGGCATGCTGTCCCTCTTGCTTCAATACTCTGAGACACTGACTTGGAACTTGAATGCAAATAAGGACCTTTGACTTTACCATAGGTCTGCATAACAAGGCACCTAACATTTTCAGAAGGAGGTCAGCAAAGGCATTCACCATGGTTCTCCCATGAACAGCATACTTTGGGGCAGGGCTGTGACTGGCAACATCTTCTGCAGCATATTTCTAAGAAGGCAAAATGCACAAAGTGGTAAAATATATAGCTAGAACTTTACAGTGGGTTCTCCTACTATGCTATTAAGATTGTATGCCTTTTAGTAAATAAGGAAGGGGCCTAAGAAAGATGCACAGTGTTCCACACAATGATGCCACTCAGGATTTGCAGGTTGGACCAATTGGGAAAAACAAATGCTAGTACTGTTGATTAACAGGGTTATTAACTGAGCGAAAGTGAAGTGAGACGACATTCGGCTATTCACTCCGGCTCAGTACGGCTGATTTCAGCTGTACATAGACTGCCTTCGGTCGCCGAACATGCTCTGTATGTTTGGCTGAGCCGAAGTGTAGAGGGACTTTGACTCAGCCGATCCAACATCTGGAGCCGAAGCACTGGCAGCTCACTTGTTGCCGTTCTTCCCTTCGGCCCGACCTTTCTCCACTTTTTGGGTGTCACTTCGTTTAGTCGAGCCAAAGCATATGCCTTCAGCTGCTGTACGGGCTATTGTGAATAGCCCGTACAGCAGCCCTTCGGGGCTGGGGCGGCCGAAGAGAGCCGAAGGATCAGCCGAAGCTATGGCTGGATCCTTTGGCTCTTTAGGGAATAACCCCCTTAGACTTTTTGTGTGAGCTAAACACAGCACATTTCACCATGGAGATCATGTCCTGATGAAATGTGTGGTGAAGAGCTTATTTTGCTGCCCTGTAGGGCACAACTTGAGAAAAAGATTTCTTACTTGCAGTGTGGTAGGAATGTTCCTGTGTAAAATGTAAAATTTTATTTTTTGCAAAATGCAGTAGTGCACATTCAGAATCTAAAATACTGAGCACACTTGATGAAACATTCCTGCATAGTCGGCATAATAAAATTCCCATTCTTCAGTTCCTGTGATCTTTAGTTAAATGTCAGTGTAATCTTATTTGCAATATTCTTTTTCAAGACCTGTGAAAAGCAGACACAGTATCAATGTAATTTTTAATAGATACAAAAACCAGCAAATCAGAACATACAGGTCAACAGTGTAATATTTCATACTGTTTCTGTCTAGACAGAAACCCTGCTGTTAAAGTCATCAGTCACCCAGAGCGTCTAATTTTATTTGTTATGAAGTGCACACAGACTACACACAGACTACTTTGCCAAAATATTAGCTATACTCCAATAATGTCTATTGAGGTATCTCTGATAGTGTGTGGGTGTGTGCAGAGATGTAGATACTACTAAGTGCTTTTCGTATAACTAGGTGATCTGTGGCTCTTTGACAGCTTTCTTAGGGGTGTGTAAATCTGAGCAGTAGATAGGTGGAGGAAGTCTGGTGGAGGCATAAGGTTGTTCTTTGAATAATTTTGAATGCTGGCTCTTGAGTAGGAAGAGGTAGTGCTTGCTGCAGAATAGGCAGCCTTTGAGTTTAAAATGTTCTGTGAGTTAGGGCTCTGATCACCTGGATGAGTTGGGTGAGCCATTGACCATAAAATGTTGGTGCTCAACACTTTCACAACCAGAGTTTGTAGAATAATATTGGTCCCCTATGCTGAGAAAAGGTTAATCTATGTTCCATTTTATAACTAGGAGTGCATGCCGGTGCTTTTCTCCTAGTACTGAGACCTCACTGTGTCACTGAGACCTGCTAGTCAGACCATTGATCGAGAACTAATCGGAGATTAAATAGCCAAGCATAGACGATAGCATCTCAGCCCTCGGAATAGGCTGCAAGATGGTGGTGGCATCTGTGAATACTGCAGTCGTTTAGAAAGGCTGCAATAGAAGAAAGCTTAACACAATCACAATGCTCTGCAGCAACCCCCAAGCAGTGGATCAGCTGCAGAGTAAATATACCTGATGCTACCTTATTATGTCTTTTTTTCCTGCCTCTATCCTGATGAGTGGGATAGAACCCCAACAGTTGTGTTGAATTTAATTTTATGAACATATAGTGGGGATTAGCTAAGAATTTTGTACAGAATTATAAAAAAAAAAAATCTATCGGAATTCTGTTTTTTTTAACCTTTTATTTTTATTTTTTTGCACACGTGTTAGAATGTACATTTTAGGACTCAAGGTTACTTAAAACCCTCAAGATGTATATTTTATGGAAGCACAATCCATGTCAAATAAAATGGTAGCAGTTGCAATTTATTATGTCACACAATATTTGCTCTACTGATTATCATTTTCATTAAAAAAAATTCAAGCTTTGAAATTTGAAATTGTGTGAAATGACATAACTAAAGTACCCAAACTATAGTACCCAAATTGTCCATAGGCAGCTTCAAAAGTCTTAACTATTTAGAATTATCATAATGATGGCCTTATTATTTCTCGAACTCCAAATTGCCTGGTTATACCTACTACATGTGGTGCACCTTTCTCAGCATGTATAATTGACTGGGCAAAACTCCTGTCTGCTACAGACTCTGGGCTGCCACTCAGCATCTGGGTGTTTTGCATGCTGACACTGCTGATATTGCCAAGCATTGACGATAGGGTCTCAGCCATGGGAATGGGCTGCAAGATGGTGGTGGTATCTGTGAATACTGCAGTAGTTTAGAAAGGCTGCAATAGATGGAGGCTGTTTTTCGTGTGACAACATTCACAGGCCCAGCTCAGACAATATTGTCTAGCATCATGGCAGCTTTGTGGGTGATATTTTGCTGGATCAGGAACAGGTGAGAACCAGACTTGCCTAGGAGCAGGGGACTGTACATCATAAGTGTAACCAAACATGCAGTTACATTTTAGAGTAAAATGATGGACCCCATTAAAGAATGTGCTGCAGCACTTTTAGGTGCATCTACACTTCCAATTTTCTCGGTTCCCCTGAACAGTCCCTTAAATACTTGTTGAGCCTACCAATGTAGTTCACCTACTGCCGCTTCCTGTGACAATGTGGCAATGATGCTGCACTGCTCCTGAATTCAGAGCAGAGTTGACACTCATGTAGGCTGTGTCAGCTTGTACTACAGTGGAATGAAAACATTTTGAGGGGGACGTGGATATCAGCATTGCCTCTGCTGATTCACAAGCCTATAGCTTGTCAATCAACACCTAGCCACACCTAGTGCTGCCTTCTGCTTTCTGGATTGAGGTCTGGTTCACACCACAAAGTCTGTGTTTCAGAGCGTTCGGCCTCTGGAACGCACTGGTATGCAAGCCGGCTGGCTCCCTGCGTTCCGGGCGGGAGGGGTCGTGGTGGTGCAGTACAGTGCTTGCAACATTTTTGCAGATCGCACTGGATCGGAACGCAGGCACAGATGTGCCTGTGTTCCGGGTTCGGGCGATCGCACTGTGGGGAGGGGGCGTGGCTACGTTGCCATTGACTTCAATGCACCGCTGCGCCCCCTCCCGCCACTGAACGCAGGGAGCCAGCCGCTTGCGTTCCAGTGCGCTCCAGAGGCCAAACGCTCTGGAACGCAGACTGTGTGGTGTGAACCATCACTAATAGTACTGCACCTGTTAATTAAATCCTCCCACTGTGAGGTGCAGTGTCAGGGAGGGGAGCGTGTGAGGCATAAATAAAGGAGAATTTGGATCAGTAAGACGAGGTAAAGGTTGTTTTTTTTTGTTTGCTGGCTTAAACACACAAGTCACACAAGAGCCTTTAGTTGTATTTTAACAATGTGTTAGGGCATTAGTTACAGTACTGTGGATCCTGATATTCTGTTTTCAATGCAGCCATTAGAGCTAATTTTAAGGATATGGGTTGGCTGGTGGGTTACTCTGCTCTTTTTTATGTTTTATTTGTTTAAAGGAAGAACATTAAGGGTTGCAATTTCGAATGCCTTACTCTGCGGATGCTACTTACTCATCTGTCATGCTTGACCCTCTGGCTTCAAAATTTAAATCACTAACCCAGATCATGTATGTCAAGGACTTCTGATCTTTCTTGTGATCTTACTTTCATGGGGTGCATAATGGTGTTTCAATGTTTTGAAACCAAAATGTTAACATAACCATTAGAAGGAAGTCAACAGTGACAACCTCCTTATTTCTCTTAGAAAGATTTACTTTATCATCAAAGGAAGACTTGAAAAGATGACTTTAGTTAGTGAGTAGACATAACAACACTGTAACAAGTCATCAGTCAAGTAAAATATAAACTGTATACGCTTATATATGTTAGCCAAATGTAATAAATATGAAACCAAATATGAACATATACCAAGCAGAGCTTTTAGATGCAGTATTTAAGCAGTATATTAAATAGTGAAAGGAAAATAAAGTAACATCTTGCCTATGATCGGAGTCTGATATAAAAAATGCTTGTCAAAAGATGTAGGCACACCATGCTCTTACTAATTATAAACCATCATTCAATCTAACTTACACCACCTTGCTCTGCCTGTACGTCATCTTAGTAATATATTTATGATGCTCATGCTTGTGGACTGACATTAATTGCCTAATGTTTATGGCCTCTATTAACATTTGGCAGTTTGTATTTTTTTTCTTTCATTTTGACCTACAGCATGCTGCCATGCACTGTAATATAATATTGGTTTTAGTGCAATATGATATAGCTATGTTGCACAGATTTTGGTGCGTTCAGGAAATGCTTCATGTGGATAATTATGTGGTTAGAAAAGTATTCTGTTGCTTAAGATTTAACATAACATAAAATGTGTTAAATTCAATAACCGCATTAAAAACCTTTATAACATAAAAAGGGGCACTCAGGAGAGCAATTACTCCTCAGGTAACTTTTAATGTTTTATATATTCAATAAGGAAAACCATGTCAAGCTCTGCTGGCTGATGAGGACTTGTAGGGTTCTAGACCACAATACAGTATGAAGTCCTTAAATCACCTTTACACAAGCTTGTTTTAATCTGATTCTAACATAATGGAAACCACATAAAGATACAGCTGCACAATCTTTTCTGTGCAACTAATTACACCATTGCTTTATGCTTTTACACATTGATGTAAACAGGATCTAAGGTATCAGATTTGTTTTTTGAGAAAGACAGAGGAAGTCTGCTGGCAGTCCTAAATCATACATGTATAATTTATTTTTGCTTTATTTTTGATGGACTGGGGGGAGTGTTGACAACTGTGTCCCACTAGGGAGATCCACCCTCTCTATTTGTCCTGGTAAACATTGTCACTTGGATAGAAGGTGAATAGGAAATCCAACATTTTACAGTTGTCACTAGGACAGAAGTAAGGGAAAATTTGCGGACACCTGTACTAGTTATACCCATCTGTTCTTTCATTTCAGGAAGTGAAAGGAACTTCCTCTTTTGAATACTAAAAAAATTGTTTTGTTTAGATATGTTTTAAGGTTCATGCAGGTAAACAATCAATAGTCAAATGTGGGATTTATCGCAAGCAGAAGGGAACTGCTAATTCTCTTTAGATATTGGAAAGTCAAACAAAATTTACTCCATCATTGCTGTGTGTAAATGGAACCCCCCTAAAACTTCCCTAAGTCAGTCAACAGGTTATGAAATGCTGTAGCACATGAGCCCCCTTTGGACTACTGGTCTGGTCTTTAAATAGGGAATCCATGAAGTCATGGGTTATGCAATGGACACCGAGTGCTTGTTCACCCAAGCTTGTTCACACACTGCTAAAACACTCAATTTTAGCGGATGGGCTGATGCGCTGTGGCATCCAGTGTGCTGTGATAAATGCATCATGTTTGTATTTTATTGCAGGCACCGCACATTACACCCGCATTGTGGTATGAATGGGACAAATAGAAAACAATTGTTTTCTGCATGTCCTTGCAGTGATCTGCGTTGACCTGATGCGATAAAACGCAGGTCACCACAGTATGTGTGAATGGGCCCTTAAGCCTTGGCAATCCCACCCAGTTACTATAAGGAATGACTACCTTTCTAATGAAAATAATAAAACAGATTATGCCAAGATAGTTTAGCATGCCAAGACTATTTTATAATAAGAGCTGATAACTTTTCATATGGGTTCACAGAGTGGTTCAACAAAGACAGAGTATTAATCCAAGTCCTAACTTGTGATTGCATAAAGAAAGCAGTTGAAACCCTTGCAGAGAAGTAAACAGGAGTGCATCATGCCCAAGCAGAGCAGCATCAGTACTCTACTGCACAGTTAAATGTACTAACACTTATGATACAGAGTTCAAGTGAATGTCAAGCAAAATTAAACATGCAGGGAGATTGTGCATGAAAGATGGATGCAAGATGCCACCCATGAATTACACCTGGAGATAACAGTATCCCACTGCATGTTCTTAGGGACCATTCCCATCCACCTACTCAAGTTGTCTCCATGCATCATTCTGGATTATGGTCCTCCTAGGTACCAAGCATATAACCACCCAAACAAGCTCCCCAGAGTAGAGGCCCCTACATGTTGTCTAACCAAGATGATGCCGGTAAGCTCAAAAGGTAGTGACCCTGCTGACAGCAAGGCTGTGGACTCTGATACCACATTAGATCAGTCCCCTGCCCACTCTGAATCACAGGAACAGTCCTCTGACATTCTGGACAGGTCCCAAACCATGCTGCATAAAGCTCGGGAAAACATGTTCAAATACATAACGGAACAATTGCAATTGGATACAATTGCAACTGTTACAGCCATATGTTATGGAAGAACATGGTTTAGCTGTAGCTTAAATTTCTAGCCTTGTTCACGGACAAATTGCTAGCTCTGAGGCTTTCAGGACAGGCAGATTTAGCTCCTGGAAGCCCTGGGGAGCTCTGGATTTAATTTATCACATCAAAATAATTGTCTGTAATGCTCAGATGTTGTGATGGGTGCTGTGCTTGAAACCATTGTTAACTTGCACCTAATGCTGGTATACACGGTGCAAATTTCGAATAAACAAAATATTTTTTTTTGTCGCTTGTTCAACTTTCTAAATATTGAAACCGTAAAAATCGATGATCGATTTCGACCACCGTGATGAAAAAAATTGAAGGAGCATGTTGGAAATTTTTTCCTGAATTAACAAAATTCTAACAGTGAATGTGGTTTTCGTCTGAAACACTACATTCATTCCAGAACCAAATGTCAAATAAAAATCAAAAAACCTTTTCAACAATCGCCAAACCTCTGATGGTACTATCGATCATTGCTACTTTTTTTTCGTATGAACATTCGTGTACAAAAAAATTTACCTGTGTAATACCCCATTTAAGTCTTTTGGTGGCCAGGCAACTTTTTTGGGTACACATTTGTGATAGCACAGTTTGTACAATATTGTATTCTGTTAATATTGTTTCAGTAACCCTAATGTGTACACTGGATAAAGCCCTCCAGCCCACTGGGAATTCCAAGCATGACTGCTGAAATGTCTCTGCATTACTTTCCCCCATATACCTAATGGCCCAGACTTTCTTCCCTAAAGCAAACTCCTGTCTTTCCATGGCACAAGTCTGATTATCTTATAGGGGAGCACAGTGGTGTTCTGGTTGAGCACTTCTGTCTTGCACCACTTAGGGTCCCCGTTTCAAATCCGGGTCACAACACTATCTGCAAGGAGTTTGCATGTTCTCCCTATGCTTGCGTGGGTTTTTTCCGGGTACTTGGGTTTCCTCCCTCACTCCAAAGACATGCTGGAAGGTTAATTGGCTCCTCTCTAAATTGGCCTTGTATGCCTGTGCGATAAGGACCTTGGATTGTAAGCTTCTTGAGGGCAAGGACTGATGTGGGTGTGCTCCATGTAAAGCGCTGCATAAAATTGTCCGCACTATATACAGTAAATACCCGTGATAATTTTTTAGAATGCTGTGCTTGACAAGGCAGGCTCGATCCAGCATCCATTTTGTTGGATCAAGCCTGCCTTATTGACCATTTTTGGACTGTAGTCTTTGATGCTGCATTCCTGTCTTCGATGTTCTCTCACACATTTTCTCCTTCCCTCACCTATTTTTCTCTAATTCTTTTAATGCAATTTACCCTCACTTATTCTTCCTTCCCTTGTCCCCTTCTTCCCCCTCCCATGCCCAGGGTGATCCCAATTTGCCCTAACTATAATGCAGCACTTTTAAAGTACTTTACCCTCTCCACCGATTTATGGTTATGAATTTGCTTACCTTTATTGTACAGGGGCAAAACTCCCCAACAAAACAAAGGCTTTTTATTTATCCAGGTCCATCCAAAGCCATATAATCTGCCTGCATGAGACACACTGTTCTAAAACCTCTTACTATATCTACTATAATACTATATACTATATATAGTCTAAGTACCTGATAAACTAAACATTTTAGCAATATGCATAAATTCATAAAGTCTGGATGCCCTGGATACCACTGTAGACTTTGATCAAACATTGCTAAGCATTTCAAGACATGTGAAATAATCATCTCACCAACCTCCCTTCTCCTTCCCTTACCCCTTTTTCCTCTTCCCTTTCCCACTTTTTTTTCCTTCCCTCCAAGCTCTTCTCTCTGGTTCCTTTTTCTCTCAGCACTTTCCATATGCACAAATAACCACGTTTCCATTAATTAATACTATTTATCACTCATAAGTTAACTATCCAAGTTGACCATGCTCTTTTGCTGCCTATTTATGTGTGCTTGATCCCTTAACAGCATTATCTCTTTGCCATTGTACACAACTGCAGTCGCTGACTAGATGTAAACATATCCTATGTGATAGTGTGTCTTGTTGTATTCTTCATTAAAACAATAAAAATTGTCAGCCCTTTCTTAGATCTCTACAAACATACAGGCTAATCATTTGGAGTAGAAGATAAAGGGTTCTGAGGTGTGCAGTAGACACAGGGCAGCTCTGAATTCCCAACAAGATTACCAGGTTTTTTTGCAATTATCAAATAGAACTAACAAAATGTTTTCAATTGTATATTTAACAGGCCAAAAGGGATGAAATAAGAGAAGTTCATTGTTAGGGTTTACATACACATTTTGCTTCACAAATAAAAGAAATGACACCTTTCTAGAGCAGTTCAGAAAGTGAGTCATCCCAAGTCAGTTCTCAGCTGACCTTTTCCCATTTTTACAATCGTTTAATTATTTTGGGTTTGCTGTCTTTCCTGTTCAGTCCTGCCCAAGTCAAATGGGGCAATGGCATAAATGAGATGCACTAGGGGATAATGCTGGTATAATAAAAAAATAATGAAGACATTCATACAGCACACAGGGAACCACAAGAAGGCTAACATGAGTTTCCAATACGGCAGACTGTAGACAAGGCAAGGCAAAATAGGAATAGGAAGTTGGTTGTAAGTTACGCATTCAATAAATCCAAAAAGCGTCCACTACACAGACAAGACTAAGTTGGGCCAGGCTCTGGTATATTTGATAAATTAATTAACGCTGTTTCTGAAAGTACACATAGATTTCTATAAGTGATATGTCATATGTCAAATTTTCCTTCATATTCTATCAGTTTGTTAGATTTAGGGTCTGGATTCTCTGTGTCACACTCACTGTATGCATAATCACTAGGTGTTTTAAAACCATCATGAAACTCTTTTTTGGCTTTTTTTCCCAAGACCATGACAACAACTATTGGTAAATTATTCTTTGTGTGTTTTATTTTATGCTGCTTTGACTTTCTTTATTTTTTTGAATTATGGTTGATAGTCTGGTTTTCTTGTTCTTGTTTGGCTGACATCCACAACTTATTAAAGCTGCATTGTAGTCCTAATTTGGTTTTGATTTTTCAGATCAGTGGGTTAAACTTGGTTGACTTCTAACAGTTTATAAAGTTTGTAATGGGTATCTGGAGCGTCTCTTGTGTTTTTTGTGACAGGAAATACAAATTGCAATACATTAGTGTGTTTTAAATTTTAGGATTTAAAGCTAGACACAATTTTTAATACAGCAGTAAAATATATACATTATACCATGTTTACACCATGCTGTTAATTATGCTAGCTCTTATACTCCCTTGTTACCTGAGAAGTTCTTATAACTTAGCTACAAATTGTTAGTCACATTCTACTGGACTTTTGCAATGTTGAAGACTTTTTGCTGCTAACTAAAATTATACTTTGGAGAAGGTAAGCCACCGCTCATGAGGTTACTTTACTAAGAAAGTACAGCATATTTATTTTGTAAGAGAACTTTCACTTTGATAGAACATTTTAATTGAGCTTAGTAAATGTGGTTAACATTTACTTTGCAAATAATACCTAATCACATGCAAGGAAGATTAAAACAGTTTTTTTATTTGCACATGATTGGGTGATGAAGTCCTTTAGTAAAACAGTCTAAATGAATGCTATCCCAAAGGCCCTTATAAAGCCTGATGTTCTTATGAACTTTCATGTCATCAGTAATGCTAGTCTGAAATTGTCCTGAATGTGATCTCACAGTATTCAATTTCTCTTGTTATAAGAAAAGCAGCATTCTCATATCTTACAGTTTTAGAAAATCGAGCTAAAATATTTGTTAGTGTATATTCATGCTGCTTTAGCTGCTGTCCTGTGGAGGTCTTAAAATCAGTCATCCAGTCAAAGGTCTTGGTTTGAAACTTCCATCTAAAACTACCAAAGTGTTGTGGAATATGACTCCGCAGTAAAGATAATAGGAGGTGGTAAATGAAAGAAAAACACAAGACAGATTTTCTTACGTGATCAGTAAACATAAGGAGCTTCCCGAAAATGCAAATGTAGATGTTATCTGGGTTGCAGATGGAAAATGGTAATTACATAATTACATAGTATAATGTTTATGGCAAAGCTCAAGGTTTTAATTTTTTATCTTTTTCAGTATACAATACAGAATACTGGTAAAAAGAACATTTAGGAAATACTTAAGAGTAAAATATAATGCATAAGCGCATTGCTAGGTTGCATTTTGACTTATGGGAGCACCGCATCCGGTTCAACCATATGTTGTTAGATCAGAACCCCTGATGTAGCAGTCTTAAATGCTTCAAGTTTAGGAAAGAAACAACACCGTGGAGTGTGAAAGAGTGTTCCTTATACTTCGGATAATTAATCCACTATTCAGATGTACATCTGCTTTGTGTATATACTATAGAAGTCACACTTTGAGAAAAAAAGTATTATAGTTTTCTGAGTTTATCCATATGAAATATTCTTGTGCTTCTGCTTCGAAATGTGTGTATCAATTTTTTTTTCCCTACATTTTGACAAAGCATGAGTGAACTTGGGTTGGGTTCTTTTCATGTGTTTTAAATAACAACATTGAGAGTGCATACACCCTTTAAAGGAGAACTATGAGGTGAGTGATTTTCACTCAACCTCATAGTTTGAGCCGACGTGTGACAATGAAACTGTCACACGTCGCCTCAATAGATCGGAAAGTGAGCGAACACATACTGTTGCTGGCTCACTTCTCGATCATCTCACTGCAGAGAGCTGTGACTCCCCGATCCGATCCTCCAGTGCTGACTGGAGGAACGGACAGGGGTGGGGGCAGGTACAGCTGGCTCTGCCACTAGATAGGCAGAGCCAGCTGTCACTCATGCAGCTTGGTGGATCTCAACAGTAATGTTGGGATCCGTCCTGGCTGCGGCGGTCTCAGTATACCGTATATAGTATAGCTGTAGCTTGCGATATACTGAGCTTTGGGTCACGTGAGGACGCTAGATATGTCCTCCTATGACCCTTAGGAGAACTATGGGGAAAAACACTTACCCCATAGTTCTCCTTTAAATAACCTGCTGGGCCTTAGCCCACATTCACACCTGTGCATTTGGTGAAAACATGCCAAAGCACGCATTTTCGTGCATGTTTGGCCGGCATTCATGGGATTGCGGAAAAACGTGCAACACACTTGTGTCATTAAGTTTTAATGGCACACAAACACGGAAGCAAAAAACGTGGAACAGGTGTCACAAAATCAGCTACATGAGCTTCTTTGCCGAAAGTGCAGACCCCATTAGTCTCAATGGGGACATGCAGGAAACACGGCACAAGATTGTGAATAAACATGTGCAAATATGACATGCGTTCATGCCACGCGCAGGTGTGAATGCAGGCTCAAAATTGCACATGAAGTTATAGAACTGTGCAATGTGGACCTTTAAAAGTGACAGGGCTCCATAGCAAGTGTGTGGCCCTGTCTTTCTGTACTGTCACATATCCCTGTTAACGCTGTGGGGGGTTACCCCACAAGGCACCTTTTGAATAAGGTTGGGGGACTAAATATCCGCCCCCACCCAGGTGAATAAGTATGGAGGTACATTTATACCCCTTATTATCGCTAATAAATTAAAAACAAAGATACACCAACAATGTAAAAAAATCCTTTAAATAAAAAAAAATGTAAACAATGCCCCTTGATGTAAGTCCATTGTCAATTCATGTAGGTCTATCATCAATCACAATGACCTGTCATTCTCCACCACAACAATGCTTCCCTGTGACACTACTGCCACTAAATGAAAGATCCCCAGCTGCTGGGATGCAAACAAACAACTGGGGATCATGTGTGACATCACTGACTATATTTGGTCAGGTGGACATTGTTTACATTTTTAATGGCATTTTAGTAAAGGATTTTTTTTTCATGGTGTTGGTGTGTTTTATTTTACAGTACATTGTAATGTTTTTGGGGAATGAGCAATACTAAAACACCTACTGTACTATTGCTATTTTAGGTGTTGCATTATGGATTACAAACTGAACAGTAATTCATCATAAAATGAATTCCATACCATTCAAACTGCCAAAATACAACCATTGGCGGCCAATGTATGAGCTTTAATTTTAGTCACCAAGTGCCATATTGTGCCTGTCATGTCTTCCTTTCAACTCTATCTTTTGTCACAAATTTCCAGAGATCTATAAGTTAAATTCTAATATTTTTTGTTCCGAAAAAATGTTAGTCATCTTTAGTAATGTAGTAAGAACTGTCGAAAATGCTTCAACCCAAAGAAGTTGGTCAGGCTTTAGACACCTACAATTAGCTTTGTTAAGAGAAAATTTCCGAATAACTGCTATAGGTTAATGTGCTTTTAAAAATTGAATGTCTGTCTGCATAGATTTAGAATCTGAAAAAAATCTGTTATACTAAAAAAAAAATATTATGGCTTTCATTCGGCTAAAAAAGTCTAGCCATTTTGACATCCCCACTCTTCACTACTAAAAGAGAATTTGCCACAAGTCAATGGTTCACTTGCAGTGAATTTAATAAATTCATATTATATGTATCCTAGTTGGCAATTTTATTGCTTTTATCAAATCAAAAGAGATGGCTATTTTTATTTGTGGTATATTTCCACTTTAAAGTGAGCCCAACTTGAAAATGTTAGGTCTATTTTGATCAATTACTAAGTAGGTATAAGTGTTACAATGAGAAAAAAACTCCAGGCAAACCATTAATTACACATCTAAATACATGCAGATTAAAATGACCTATATGAGAGCTGTTTCATCTGCCAAATCTTTACAGTACTGGGATATACATACCTCTTAAATACAGCAAAGCTCTGTTTGACACTTGCAGGCCTCCTCCCAACCCCTCCACCTGAGACTGGACAATAAAGCTCATCTGCTCTCCCCTCCAGTTAACATGCTCCTTGCACTGCTACACAACTGTCTGAATTGTATTTGCACTGAAAGAGACTGACACCCTGCCAAATTCAAGTACCCAACTGTTTGAACTTTGGAAATATATTTAATATATATTCATGAATACAGGGTAGTAGGTCATTTATCTCTGGCTGGAGTTCAGCTTCAACTTGTATGCTATAACAAGGAGATCCCATGGTTCCCTGCTTACAGCTTATGTTGCCTGATGATAAGCAGTTGGACACTGGCATTCTTAGAATCTGCAGTCAAACTTAATTGAAACATTGCTGCCAATGCTGACATCTCCTTGTAAAACCTCCTACTTGCCTGGCTTTAATTCTGATTCATTGGATTTAATACTTTATGCAACACTAACCTAGAAAAATATGCGGATCAATAGTTCTGACTTTGACCTTTCACCTGATATTTCTTCCAGGTTAGTGTTGAAACAAGAGAAAGACAGGTAACTAACATTTTCATGAGGTGGTCAACAGTGGCAGCTAACATGTTTCCCCTAGTAAAGGTGAATTTTAATGAAGACACTGTTGACATCCTCATCCATGATTCAGTTCTGATGTAGGTCATGTGACCTAATTCTTGGTGTCGTCATGTGACTTGGAACATAAATTATTGGTGGACATAAACTTTGTTTTAGAATGGAGAATTCCATTCTCCAAATATAACTAAGTGTTAAAAAGCAATAGCTTTACAAAGTAACACTGAAGTAGTGTAAACATTATTGATGCAACTTTTTATATTATTAATGTTCTAGAACCTATTTCTAACTAAAGCAGTCATTTCAAGTACTGGTCGTATCCTCAGCTTATAGTCTTTAGGTTCACACAAATGCATAGTACAAAGTGTTAAGCAAGAACCCACAGTAAATAATAAATGCTGTTTTCTTTACTTGTTATGCAGCGTAACTCCATAACAAGTAAAAAAAAGTGAGACATAATTTGAGCTTTAAACTTAAATTAATATATGTGCTTAAATTAAAGCTTTCTCCCAAATTGTCCACTCTCTCATGTTTATAATGGTGCACCAGACAACACGTTCTAGTTTTAGATTTAGAGAACCTCTATTAAGTTTTATTTCTGTCCTTGTCTCTTTGTGTAGAATTACCTTTACTTTTTGTTTTAGAGATACAATAAGAAATGAGACAAAGTCTCCACAAAGTTTTCCCAATTTGAAGATTTTCTCTTACCTCCTGTTATATTGACATTTGTAAAACTTTGTATTTTTTCTTTCTTTCTGGCATGGCTGTAAGTGTAAACAGAACAAAAACCTGAGTGTAAGTCTCCTACAGAGGAACACAGATGACAATAAGAACCCAACAGAGGTTATTATTCTTCCCGACTCTGCTTACAAAGAAATTTTTTTTGACTGGGCAAAGATTCAAACTTGTTATAAGGCAGTACGGCCAGCCTATAAAGGATCAGGGGAGGGATGTGGTAAAATGCAGCTGTATTAATATATTACAGCCATCTCAGAGGAAACCCTATTGTAAGTTATTATTTATAAAAGGTCACAGGCAGATCATTAATGGTCTGGAACAGCTGATTTGATGCTGATTGCATGGGAAGCCGTCTTCCTGAGCAATCGAGAAGCTTTGCGGTGGGGAAAAATTTATAATAATAAAAAAGTGTATATATATTTTGTATGTGTGTGCCAGCAATGTTCCTATTCACTACAGCTTCTTATATGAATTTAAAAAAAACTTTGCGCCAGTGACCTAAGCAGTGATCACTGAACAAATGAAGCAATAACTACAAAAATATATTAACAATGCGCCGTGCTATAACAATCTACACCATGGGGGTGATTTACTAACCTAAACACACACACACACCAGGTGCGTGTGATTTTCACACAGCAAAACGTATTTATCAACCAAAAAGTCTCTAAAAGCATATTTCCACTAATGCCATATATGGAAAAATCATGCACATGATGCATATATAATGCTGCTTCACAGTTTAGACAAAAATGGTTAGCTCATGCATTTACATTCCTTGCATTCATCAACGCAAGCAACACAACATAGAGCTAATTTACCCAACATCACCTTGGAATTCCTTCAGGGCTTTGCACAACACACCTGCTGGGTGTGTACACATTACAAAGGTGTTTAGATTCCACCCATAGATCATGCTGGGAGGGAACACACTGCAGAGGTGTATACACATTCGTGGTGTGTTTATAAGGTTAGTAAATCAACCCCCATGTGTCAGAAAATAAATGCTAGCTCATACAGTATGTGTCAGATAAATGTAAATGTGATCAAATTAAGATTCACTTATATCCATATAAATATAAATATCTTAATCGATAAGGTGCATTTCATTTTTACATGCAAAAACAAGTGATATTTAAGTGTCCCAAAATGAGGAGTTCAACTGTGCATGTACAGCTTCAATGTGAAAAGTTTCTGTTATCTCCAGCAGTTCCCGATCACCAATCACCCACAGGAGTGCTACTCACCTTATATACAGACCTTAGAACAAGTAATTCAAATAATGCAAATCCCTTTCCACTTGATGCATAAAGTAGGGCGGAAAGACCCAGGCGGCTACAAAGTTGGAATAGCAAAGTTGGAATTCCTCCTTGGTAACGACACACTATATCGTGTCTGTACAGATTATAGCCAAGTTTCCAGAGTCTCTGTATATATATTCCTCAGAGTTTTGGGTGCATATTAAACATAATAGTAAGTCTCCATAGTGCCCATCAATGATATAAAACAGCGCATTTATTAAAAATCTACTTACATAAAATCAAGTATAAAATGCATCAACAACTGCAGTCTCAAATATAAGGTTTACACATTCCTTCTTATATCAAAACACTCCAGGCTCCACCCGCAGTACATTGCGCCTGTGCGTGACTCCATCAGGGTTGTGGAGTCAGGAGTGTCATATGATTTTGTATATAAACTGGGATCACCATAATTATGGTCCAAACAATCCAGGTGAACTCAACTATGTTGCCACACTGAAAGCTTTCCCACTTATTTTAGAGCTGAGTGAAAGGTCTTGTGTTGATAACTAGAAGTCTTAAGGTAGGGAACAAAGTGCTGAAATTCCTTAAAGGAGAACTATGAGACTTCTAAAGTGCATAAATCACTAATTAAGATCAATGTAAAACTTAAATTATACCCAAGTATCTAAAAAGCCATCTTGAATAAATGTATATCAGAGGTAAAACAAAATATTTTTACAAGTCTGAGTGTTTCACAAATTACTATATGAAAAAAATAAACTAATAAAAACAGGGTATCCCCAATGTAGCTAATGGGAGATTAATGAAAAATAGCATAAGTCTCTTTTAACTTTTCATCACTGATAAGAACAATTGAGGACTGTCAATCCTCTTTTATGTTGCTGCGGTAAAACCTTTTCCACACTTTATACAACTAAATGGAAAGGACTTGTCGTGATATCTGGAGATCTTAAGATACAACACAAAGTGACAGAATGCATTAATACACACTTCTTAAGTGCATATAACACTAACTAAAATCTATGGAGAGCTTATTTCATAACCAAGTGTCAAAAAGGCCATCCTAAATAAAAGTATCCAGAGGTACCAGAACAAACTGCCTAAGAATCTGAATGCAATGCAATTTGATGTCTGAAATATAAGTGAGAACAAGGTATCACCAATGTTGCTAATAAGAGATCAAAAAATAATACCATACATATCTCATGACTTAGCGTCACTAATGAAACAGTTGAGGTCAAACCCGATATTTAGACAACTGTCCACCCTGTTTCTTGCCAATTTTTGTAAAAAAAGTTCCCACCCCTCCAATATCTGTGAACCCGCTCAAGTCTCCAAAACTGTAATTTGGTATTCTTTCTGTGGTATTTGGCAAAATGTTGAGACACATAGTGATCTTTATATCAACGTTTAATATTGTATATGTGTTCTTGAATACGTCTTCTAAAGTTTTCTACTTCATGCAGCCAATGTACTGTAACCCACAGGGGCATTCAAGAGCATAAATTACCCCATCTGTGTCGCAATGAATAAACTCTTTAATTATACAAGTTTTCCTACTGTCAGCTTAAAATTATTTCTCCACTTGCGGTTGTGTTTGTTATGATTGCATGCAAAACATCTGCCAGATGCAAAAAAGCCAGTCAAATTAGGAAAAATCACCCCCATTTGATTTCTACTGGGGGGTATCAACCACATTTGAGATGATATCCCTCAAATTGTTAGCCCTTCTGTAGATTATTTTAGATCTTTTTAGAAGGATATTTTTTAACAGTGTATCCAATAACAAAATATTCCAATACTTTTTAATATTTTTTTCTATTTGTTTGTACTTTGTTTATAACCAACATCTGGATCGGCTGAGCCGAACCTCCGGCAGGCTTCTCACTATCATCTAAGCCCATTTGTCACTACCGACCAGCAATGCTTAAACACTTGTCTTCCAAACAACTAGTACAACCTTTGTTTTCAGTCTGATTCTGGTGTCCTCTGCACAGCACATATAGACTTATATGTGGTACAGGGAATACAGTGATAATAGAAACATTCCCGTGTATAGCAAGAAAATAAAAGTGTGAATTATGCAAAACCTAGTTATTTCTTGTCTGATATGTGTTTTCTGTCTGCAGCACTGCTTTGTGGAGTACATATACATTCACTATGGAAACCCATTGTGTTGTCTGACTTGTATAATTACAGAGCAAAGAAGAATGAATATGAATGCCAGCAGAGATTAACCATCCACATTTCTGTATGGCTGTGCTAATTATGTACATCCTGTGTACATGCAGTTATTAGCTCTTACATACAGTGATAGGTCTTGTATTACAAAGATATAAGGTGGAAATCAAACATTACACTTGTAATGAACATTAAAAAAACATCAAGAAATCTTAAAATGTCAGATACTGCAATATATATATATAGCTGGCTGTACTTTCCACCCATATGATAGGAATTCAGACTCGGCTAAGTGTAGAGGAAGTGGACAAATATGCATTAAATAATTGGTGAGCTGATAATAAAATTGTAAATAGATATTGTTTTACATGTTTAGAACTTTTGTTAAAATAATGCAGACCATTTATCCTGCCACAAGACTCAACAGTTGTAATTGTGGCATTGGATATTTCACCTGATGCAAACGTTAGCATAGCCCTGAATTATTTGTTTAATATCATAATAAAACAACAAAATGTTTATCTTGTTGGGATTTCAATCAAGGAAAGATATAAATCTGTGTTCCCGAATTCTGGATCATATTTGTTCCGATATTAAGCAAGCATATAGAGCTGTACCCTTGTCACATCTGGGTCAGTCGGATCATCTTATTTAGCTTCTTACTTCAGCTTACATTCTCCATAGGCAGAAAATAGAACCATAAAAAAATTATAAAAAACTTGGCCAGAGGGTGCCCTTTTACTGTTGCAGGATTGCTTTGAAAGAAATGATTGTAAAATATTTGGGCAGTCTATAATTGAGTATACTGAAACTATATTGTGTAGCAGAATTGCATCAATAATGTCACCGTTGAGAAATATATTTCAGAAGTATGTTTTTCTGAATCAAAACCCCTGCATGACGAAGGGGGTCTCTCCTCAGGGAGCCTAATAATGCCTTTAGGACAGGAAATAAGGCTTTGTATTATACATCTAGAGCCAACCTGAGGAGAGATATAAAGGAGGAAAAGGTGGCTTATAAGAGGAAATTGAAGAGTTTTTCAAGCATAATGACTCGATGCAGTTGTGCAGTATATACAGCATATTGCAAGCTATAAAGGTAACAATCCAATAGCTGGGAATTCTAGTGTTTTTCTGGTAGTTGAATTGTTACATAGTTTTAAAGTTAAAAAAACTATGCAATATTACAATATATCCATCCGTTACTGTGCAGGAAGAGAGCTTAGGGCAGTGACTACAAAAGCAGCTTGTCTGGGTGATGTCCCTGTCAGAGTAGTTAAGCACATGTGCTGATCAATAGACTGTGTTTTTTTTAACTAATCTTTTGTTATCAGAGGCTATTCCATCTTGTTTAAACTCTACTGTTATCATTACGGTCCCTAAAAGGTCAGTTAATAATTTGAATGAGTATAGGCTGGCATAACACTGTTATAAAGTGTTTTGTGAGATTATTCCTACAGTACATTGAATTAGGCTTTCTGAGGATTTAAGATCCATACCAATTTGCATATAGAGCCAACAGGTCTACAGAAGATGCTATAGCTTTGGCTTTGCATATGGTGAATGTAGAACATCGAAAACTATAGTCAATAATTATATGCAATCATTTATTGACTATAGTTTTGTTTTAATTAATATTTTTCTAGATGCAAAATGTTTGGAAATTGCTGGATTTGGGTATCTGTTTTTGGAGAAGGGATTTTCTTTTTAACTATCCACAAATGGTTAAAATAGGCCCTTATTCCTCCTCTTCACATGTGTTAATTACAGGCTCTCCACAAGGGTGTGTATCAAATCCTTTACTATATATCCTTTACACTTATCATTGTACCCTGATTCTTCCCAGTAATACTGTTAACAAATTTGCAAGTGATACAACCACAGTGAGAAGAGCAGCTTTAGGCTTGGTTCACACCTGAACGTTTTGTATATGCGCGTCACACGCGCGTTTTCCCCCGCCAGTTTGCGCGTTTCTTGCGCGTTTTGTGCACGTTTTTGTATTTTTTAAAACGAGCAACGCACGAGCGTTTTGGAGCGACAACAGAGGTGTCCAATGAAAAAGAATTCCGGTCTTTCCGCAAGCGTCCAATGAAAGACTCTGGAGACGCAGCATTTCCTTTTCCTGTATCCAAAAGACCGTGTGGTGTCTTTGTCTTTTGTGCAGAGGAGAGATTCAATTTCTGAGTGCTTTCTTATGGATCTGGCTACACGAAGACGGACTGTAGCAGTCGTTGAAGCAGTGCGCTTGATGCAATTGAGGAGAAGGAGAGAGAGTATGCAATGGTTCTGGGTTCATCCGGTCATAGCGAACCGTGAAGAAAGAGGCCAGTTTTGGGCCATGTATGAGACGCTTCGTGGACATGAGGAGAAGTTTTTCAGCTATACCCGCATGTCCAAAAATAGGTTAGTACATAAACAATTGTTAGTGATTATTGTCGTTCTGTCTAATTGCTTGTATTGACCACAAACCTTTATATATATATTACAGTTTTGATGAGCTACTGGGATTGCTGTCGGTCCAGTTGGAGCGTCAGGACACCTTCATGCGTGACAGCATTCCACCCCCCGAAAGATTAGTTATTACCTTGCGGTAAGTTCACTACATCACTCCTTTGTAGAATTAAAGACCAATGAAAAGAAGCATCTGATCTGTGACAGTACTGTCATTACCCCCTCCTTATAAATGATAATCTGTTTACAAGAGTTATATATGAAATTGTATATTAATGCTATATTAATGCTCTGTGTGTTGTGCCTTTTGCTGTAGTGTCCTGTGCGTTGTGCTGTTCTAACCTAGGTGTCTTTGTGATATGCATGTTGACGTATGGCATGTGTGACCCTCCTACATATGTTTAACAAATCCTTGCTTTTATTTTTCAATTCTTAGGTATTTAGCGACTGGACATTCGTTGGCTAATATGCAATTCTCGTTTATGATTGGCAAATCAACAGCAAGCAAGTTGATCAAAGAAACATGCATAGCGATTTGGGAGGTCCTGCATGATCTCGTCATGAAGAAACCCAGCAAAGAGGAGTGGCTGGAAATTGCAGGATTGTTTTCAACTTCATGCAACTTCCTAAACTGTGTTGGAGCCATCGATGGGAAACATATTAGAATTTTAAAACCAATTGGCAGTGGCAGACGTTTTTTTAATTATAAAAATTTTTTTCCGGTTGTCCTATTTGCGGTTGCAGATTCAAATTACTGCTTCCACTATATTGATGTTGGATCATACGGCAGCAGCTCAGATTCTGCGGTATTTGCCCACTCACAATTTGGACTGAGGTTGAGACACGGGGATCTTGACCTCCCGTGGAACGCCGCGCTGCCTGGCACTGCGCAACCTGCAATGCCCTTTGTATTCATAGGAGACAAAGCATTTGCTCTGGGTGAGCATTTAATGAGGCCCTACTCCAGTCATGGGCTAAGCCTGGAGAAGAGGGTCTTCAATTATAGGCTCACCCGAGCACGAAGGGTTGTGGAGTGTGCCTTTGGCATACTCTCCAATAAATGGCGCTTCCTGGACTCACCAATTAACCTCAAAATCGAAAACGCCATCTCTGCGGTGAAAGCAGCCTGTGCCCTTCACAATTTTGTGCGTTGCAGAGATGGGTTCAATTTTGACGATTCATTGGCGCATTGCATGGAGAGTAGCCATTGCAGCGCCAGCCGTGGAGCAACAAATGGTGGCTGCATTTGTGACGGATTTGCTGCATACTTCATGTCACCTGAGGGGGAGGTGTCATGGCAGATGCAAGCGATTCAGTCTTGATTCCCCTCCAAAAATTAAAAATAATTTTCCCTTGATCTGATATAAATAAAATATATTTGAATTGAAAACAGACTTGAGTATTGTTTTTTACAAATAGATGCACGCAAGTCACATGCAAACACTACACGCAATTCAAATGTAAACAATACACGCACTTCACATTAACACACTTCATGCACGCATGCTACATGTAAAGACTACACGTATCTGACATTAAAACACTGCACGCCTGACACATAAAAGCACTGCTAGCATCTGACATAAAAAACACTGCACGCATGTCACATTAAAATACTGCACGCATGGGACATAAAAAACACTGCATGCATGGGACCTATAAAACACTGCACGCATGGGACATAAAAAACACTGCACGTATGGGACCTATAAAAAACTGCACGCATGGGACATAAAAACACTGCATGCATGGGACCTATAAAAAACTGCACGCATGGGACATAAAAAAAACACTGCACACATGTCACATTAAAATACTGCATGCATGGGACATACAAAACACTGCACGCATGTCACAATAAAATACTGCACGCATGTGACCTATAAAAAAACTGCACGCATGGGACATAAAAAACACTGCACGCATGTCAATTAAAATACTGCACGCATGGGACATACAAAACACTGCACGCATGTCACAATAAAATACTGCACGCATGTCACATTTACATACTGCACGCATGTCACATTACAATACTGCACGCATGGGACCTATAAAATACTGCACGCATGTCACATTACAACAGTGCACGCATGTCACATTACAACAGTGCATGCATTCTGCAAAAAAATATTAAACACATAAAAACATTGCTGACATGTACCTTTTGATCCTTTAACTTGTTTGGAGTATGTTTCCCAATCAGGCCATGTAGCTTCACAAATATCTTCCCAGGCACGTTGCCTGATTCTCCGATTTTTGTAGTCTGCATGTCTCATGTCGTAGAGACAGGGTTTTGCCTGCACCAGGCGTATGAATGCCTCTGAATCAAGTAGGCCACATCTACTGGAATCCTCCATCTTGCTCTTCTTCTTGCTCACACAACAAGTTGCAGAGGGGAGTGGTCTGTTGCCATGTGTGGAACGGGCAATGCAAACACTACACGCAATTCAAATGTAAACAATACACGCACTTCACATTAACACACTTCATGCACGCATGCTACATGTAAAGACTACACGTATCTGACATTAAAACACTGCACGCCTGACACATAAAAGCACTGCTAGCATCTGACATAAAAAACACTGCACGCATGTCACATTAAAATACTGCACGCATGGGACATAAAAAACACTGCATGCATGGGACCTATAAAACACTGCACGCATGGGACATAAAAAACACTGCACGTATGGGACCTATAAAAAACTGCACGCATGGGACATAAAAACACTGCATGCATGGGACCTATAAAAAACTGCACGCATGGGACATAAAAAAAACACTGCACACATGTCACATTAAAATACTGCATGCATGGGACATACAAAACACTGCACGCATGTCACAATAAAATACTGCACGCATGTGACCTATAAAAAAACTGCACGCATGGGACATAAAAAACACTGCACGCATGTCAATTAAAATACTGCACGCATGGGACATACAAAACACTGCACGCATGTCACAATAAAATACTGCACGCATGTCACATTTACATACTGCACGCATGTCACATTACAATACTGCACGCATGGGACCTATAAAATACTGCACGCATGTCACATTACAACAGTGCACGCATGTCACATTACAACAGTGCATGCATTCTGCAAAAAAATATTAAACACATAAAAACATTGCTGACATGTACCTTTTGATCCTTTAACTTGTTTGGAGTATGTTTCCCAATCAGGCCATGTAGCTTCACAAATATCTTCCCAGGCACGTTGCCTGATTCTCCGATTTTTGTAGTCTGCATGTCTCATGTCGTAGAGACAGGGTTTTGCCTGCACCAGGCGTATGAATGCCTCTGAATCAAGTAGGCCATATCTACTGGAATCCTCCATCTTGCTCTTCTTCTTGCTCACACAACAAGTTGCAGAGGGGAGTGGTCTGTTGCCATGTGTGGAACGGGCATTCTATGCGCAATTTCTGCTACAAAAACGCGCAAAAACTAATTTTGTCCGTTCCCATGGAAGTCTATGGCCGCGAACGCGCTACAAAACGGCCCAATATGCCGCAAAGAAGCTCCTGTACCTTTTCAGGCGTGGGCCGTTTTGTAGCGCGTTAGGGACGGGCGGAAATACGGAAAGGTGGGAACGAGACCATTGACTACAATGCAATGTAGATTTTTGAGCGTTTTGTTGAGCGTTCGTCGAGCTTAGAACGCGCTACAAAACGGTCATGTGTGAACGAGGCCTTATAGAGATGAGGTTCAGAAGGTTGTGGAGTAGTATCTGTGAAAAGTGGAGTGGAGTAGTGCTCAGTAAATAATTTGTTAAACATTACAAAAACGAAACAACGTATTGGTTTTAGAAAGAATAGGGCAGACCTGGCTTCACTTTATATACATGGTGATTGTGTCAAGAGGGTTTTTGTGGATTTATCCTGGTTGTCTGTGGTTATTGTGATTTTTAAAAAGACACAGCAGTTAGATCTCCTGAAAGTTTTTATGAAAGAGGTTTGGAGTAGAACGTCTAGTAAGAGAATTCTGCCATACTGCAGTTTGGTGTGTGGTATACTAGTTGTTCTGTTGTATGCTAGTTGTTTGTAGACAGAGGATCAGACAATCATTTTTACTGCACAGGAAAATCATTGGATGTCATCTCCCTTTTTTTGGCCAATATTTTCAGCTCCTGTTGTCTCTGTAGAGCAAAGAGCATTGTGAAGGTTCCTTTACATCCAGCTCATTATTTGTTTAATATTGCTATAATGCCTACCTGAGGGCAGCAATCCAAAGTACAGATAAATAGATGCAAAGATAGTTTATTTCCTAGGGCTATAAATGAACTAATTCAAATGAGTAATTTTTGCAAGTAAATATCAAAATGATTTGTAAAATACTGAGAGGATTTGTAATGGTTCATATAGTCTAATTTTTGTACATCTCTCTGGCTAGGGTGGGCTTTAAACAGGAAGTAATTAGGGAGACTAGTGATAAACAAACCACATTGGGAAGTATGCAAATACTTAATAAAGCTCCAAATCCTATTCAAGTCTTTGGGAGTCAAATCTTGTTTTTTTGTGACCTTTGTTTTAAGGCTAATGTGCAGTTTTTATTAAAGGGACATGGGTAACTGGATACCACTGCCATTGTGGACATGTACCAATATCAAATCAATAAATGAATACTTTTTAGCATGGTGAGGATCTTTTAACAGCAACAATAAAAATACACAAATCCTTTAAATAATGATCTTTAGGGATGCCTTAAACTAGGGATGTTCAGATACCAAGTACCGTACTCGGTACAAGTACATGCACAGATACTTTTCCAGCTCCAAGACTAGACTAGATACAAATCTTAAAGTTAGGGGGCAGCTGTCATTTTAAAGGAGCACACTGAGATCCTGGGATTTGTACATCCCCATTTTAATGCATTATTTGTTTTATTAATATATATAAGTGATGCACCGATACCATTTTTCCAAGTACAAGTACTGATACTTGTCCAATCCTTACAGATACAAGTACTGATACATTTTTATTTATTGTCATGTGAGAGTTTTTCTAAAACAATACAGACTAATTAATTCAGGACAGTGGTGGAGAGCCAGAGCCAGGTCCCAGCTGCAACCGCTGAACTTGCCGAAAATGGCAAGTATCGGCACTGGTATCTGGACAACCCTACCTTAAACCTACAGATAAAGTTATGGATGCAGTGTTTACAAACAAATGTTGGGGATCTGCCATTTAGTGGCAGAAGCACTACTGATGCTAAATGTCAGATCCCCGCTGGCTTCTGCTTGTAAACAAGCTGGTGGAAATACTAGGTAATGTCATTGGCCAAATATGGTCATTACCATATTTGGTTAGTAATGTCACCCAGTATACTACTTGGGTATATGCAAAAGCCAGTGTGGATTTGTCATTTGAGATGGAAGTGGTGGTGGGGCAGCACTGTTGGTTAGCAGGTCAAAATTGTCAGAAGGCAATCATTGTGATTAAAGTGGATCTACATCACTGGATGACGTGATTGAAGTTGGATTTACATTGTGGGACATTATTTTTAATTTACCTTTTAGAATATGGGGTGCCCCATATATCCCCCTTCGTTACATGAATCTGGATGGAGTACAGAGTACTCATTCATTAAAAAAGTAAAAACAACCACACTTTGAAAAAGTTGTTTATTGGAAAAAAAAGCAAGCCCCTCTGGTCTCATTTCTTTACTCTATTCTTCTAATAGGACTTCCTTCTCTACCCTTGCAGCTTACCAAATAACATGGCAGGAGGAATAAGGCTTGAACTTGTCCAATGTAGATTGGGAATCTATGGTCCGTTTTGTATCAGTGGTAATATTCCCTGGCACGCCTTGCGAGATACATCTCATCTGATCCTCCCAACTGCTTTCATGGGTGCTTGGAGCCTGCTACAATGTTTTCTGTCTGTTGAAGCTGCCCTCGCGTGTCAAAATTGTGGATTAGAGGTTATAATCTGATTCAAACTTTTCTAAATGTTGATCTACGCAGAGACCCTCATAAAGCACTACTGTTGAAACCTATACCTCACCTGAAATGCTCCCAGAGGGCCTTGGTCTCATGTTTTTGTAGCGACTAGGCTGACTATAGCTAGGGTCTGGAGGACTCCGATCTTGCACCTTGAGGCAGTCAAAAACCGTCTCAATTATGTTTGTCAATGAAATGCTGATGGCATTGTTGTTGGACACTCATGACTGTTTCCTAGCAATATGACAGCCATGTATAGACTAACCCAGTCTGATACCTTTTTGTTTTGATTTCCTATTCTTGTGAGGTCCCGATGCTCCTGCTCTTCTTCCTCTTTTCTCATTTCTTTTCTTTGGTGTTTTTGCTTTCTTTCTCTCGAGTATGTTCCTCTCTTAACTCTTGTATTTAGCTTTTTCCTTCTCTTGGTTTTCCTTTTCCTCCTTTGCCATTATCCACACGGACTGTTTTGTGTCATATTTCTTAGGCATTGTATTTTGCTTGCATGTGCTTTTGAGTATATAACCTTTTTGTTTTGCTTTGATGGGACTCGATAGAAATCCAACATCAGTCACCTCATCTAGAGGTCCACGTAGAGAGATGCCCTACGATGTTGACCTGCCACCACGCTGACTGCCAATGCTGCCTCACCACTACTTCTGTAACTTATGACAGATCCCTGCCTACTTCTGTTTGTAAACAAGTTGGCAAGGGTCGTGGACGATGTTGTTGACCAAATATGGTCATGGCCATATTTGATAAATTACATCACCCAGGATCCCCACTGGTTTGTTTTCCAACAGAAGCTGATCTGTCATGTTATTTAGTGCTGCTGCTAAATTTGCAAATGTCAGTCAGAAGTTCAGGTGGGAGAACTGGACAAATGTGGCCAAGTTGTTTGCCCAGTCAATGAACTGCAAAGAGGCTGGCTTCAGCTCAAACTCATGGTATACCCAAAAATGAAGTTTTTGCCTAAAGGAGACTACAAAAAAATAAAAATAACCAGTGACACAGAAAAAGTATTCTTTTAACATTTCTGTGCTTGAATGTGTGGCAGAATCACTATGCTGCCCATATAAATCAATAGATAATGTCTAGACCAATCAAAGCCCAGAAAAGCCACTCACTCGGGGCAGGGGAATTACCCATAATATGGTTGCTGCTCTGTAGGAAAATGAGCATCTGTACTTTTTCACATATATCACACTTTGACTTTTAAAGGGTTTTCTAAACCCTCCATTTTTTTGCATATATCTACTGCTAGCAAGCAGTAGATATATGTAAAAAGTAAAAAAAAAAAAAAAATGCTTTAACAGCAGTTTACACGTACTCCGTCTTCGCTGCGCGCTCCCGTCTGAGAAAACAAAACTGCTCAGACGGCCGCAAAGCATCTTGGGGCGGGCGCATGCGCAGTTCGGATTTTCGTCCGGGAGATGAGCAGAGATGCATGGCAAGTCTATGGACGCGTGCACCCGCATGCATACACCGCTGTTCTGAAGTTCCTGCAAGGACAGAGGAGTCAGCACTGGATCGGAGAGCCGCCGCACCGCTGGAGGGACAGATGAAAACATCAGGAAAGAAGAAGATCGGATTAAGAGACATCATTTAAGGCAAGTGCTGACATTAACATTGGGGGAGGGAGGAAAAATAATTTTGCCTTTAATGTCACTTTAAGCAGAGTTGATGACTAATCAGCGTGCTACTGCTCCTTCATTGTCCAATCAAAAGGCTTCGGGCATGGAGGTGACACCACTGTATTCCTTAAATCTTAACAGAACAAAATGGTGTCACCCTCCTGGCTGTGCAATCTGCCAGATGTGTATTATTCATAAAAGTGGCTTGACAGTATTACAAATTATTTGGGAAATAAAATGGCTCTCATATATTAATCTGAACTGGATATTAAGTGGTCTGCCTAGAGTTCAGCTTTAAGTTCTTAAAGCAATTTTGTCAGGTTACCAAAAAAATAAATCAACGTGGCTTGCCGTAGAAGAGGTGTTATACTTCCCACTACAGCTGCCCTGGTGTCGTACTATACCTTCATCAGTCTCTTTGGTATTTGACACTTCCAAGCTTTGTGGCTTTATCCATGACTCATACGTCACTACAGGACTCAGCATGGACATAAGGGGTAGAGGACGGAACAACGGTGCGGCAGGGGACATAGACATTTGACACTCTCAAGTGGGGGGTTCCTTCAGCATTAGAATGGAGATAAAGGTATGAGACACAGGCTGCCAAACAGTGGCGTAACCAGAGTTCTGGGCGCCCGGGGCAGACATTTTTTTTCGCCCCCCCCCCATTATATAAACAACCCCTGGAACTGTACCCTGCACCTCCCCACCAAAGAGTATAAAACCCCTTCTATTGTAGAGAACTTTCACCTTCACTTTTGGCACTTGATAAGGTCACTTCAGCTCAGGACCTTGTGGCTTTATTTAGCCTTTGCTATCAGTTTTTGCAACAGTTGTTCTTAAGGCAGATAAATGACTGTGTGACCAGTTTCCCAGTAGCCACCATCGTTAATTCTTTTTTCTCAGAAACATGTTACGTAAAGCCTTGTTCAGATATGTGTATTACTGTGAACACAATGTAATGCCTTGTACTGTAATGTAACTATGCTTAATGATTGGAACTGGAACTTTAGAGCTTTAATTGCTCTACTGGGAAGGTCACATGCTACTACCATAGCTTAACACTAGTGGTATAGCTTGTCTGCTTTGCTTTATGTGTCCACTGAACCAATAAATTGCATGTTAGTTTCAGCAAACGCTTTATGCAGTGGTAGGAGTTATAAAACACTAGTACTGTCTTCGCATTATATGTTGTACAAGTTATGCAGATACAATATGTAGAATGCTATTGCATATTTGGAACTGCCACAGTCTTAATTGAGACATTACTTTTTCTTAAAATGTACCAATCTTTCACTCACATAATTATTTTTAACGTTTAACCGAACTTTCAGTTTAAATACACTAAATAATTTCCAGGTGCATCTAAACATAAGGTGTGCAAAGTCTTAGGGCTCAGTCATACCTTTTGGTCATGTAAACACAGGAGAAATTCCTCCTGGAAGTTTGCTTTGTTTTGCATTTATTTGCAAGATTGAAATGTGTTTAGATGGGTTTACGTGTTTGCATGCCAATCCATACATATGCATTTAGGTGTTCCAAATGGATTTCTTTCCATCCAAACCATCCAAAATGCATTAGCGGCTGATTTCATAAATAGCTTTAGCCCCAGAGTTTGGTTCAGCTTCTGAGGTAATTTCAGAAGACGTCTGTTCAGCAAGGCTATAGTGAGGAAGACTACATTTAGGCAGGTCTGAATGAGATCTGCCTCCTGCTCATGTACTGCAGTGACTGCAGTGTATGTGCACAGAGGTGGCACAAACAATGGAACAGCTAGCTACTCATTTTTAATTTGTCCTGAACTCCCTTTGAAAATTTAGAGCATGACCTACACCTCTTTCTCTAGTTAGAAGAGTGGTGCAGGCCTTGTGCCAGAACCAATATTTGTCAAGTTGCACAAATGTGTTCAAGTGGGTTAAAGATGTAAATTTCTCTGCACAAATTATATATATTTAAATCAAATTAGGGAACACAGATTTTTTTTTAGATCTATTTTTTTCACAGCTGAAAGTACTTTCACCTCCCTTCACCGCCCGTTTCCACTTGGAGTGTCAACAATTAGTGAAATATGCCAGCACACTGCAAAAGTGGTTTGCAAAAAGCTGAAAGCATGTTTTCACAGTAGTCTACTGGACAACAGTGGCAGGACATAGCAGGAAATAAGAACACTTTTGGAACATCATACAATTCCCAAACTATCGAAGCACTAAAAGGAAAACATGTCAAATAAGGAAGTCTCCCAACTCTGGCTCCAAGTATTTTTATTCCTTTGTCCTGCTGGCGAATGCAGATGCAAAACGGCATTTTATCTCTGTTGGGATTGCGACATATGGCAGATGTGGAAATGTTAACTACCGTATATACTCGAGTATAAGCCGTCCCAAATATAAGCAGAGGTACCGAATTTTACCACAAAAAACTGGGAAATGCTCACTCGAGTATAAGCCGAGGGGGGCACTTTTCAGCAAAAAAAATGGGCTGAAAATCTCGGCTTATACTCGAGTATATACGGTACTTTTGAGATTCCATCATGGGCCCAAAAATATACTCTAAAAAGATGAACCTACCACCGCAGCATTCATTATTGTGGCAGATGAGGCCTTTGGCCTTTAAGAACATGTCATGCGTCTGTACAATGGCATTGGTCTAGATGTGGATAAAAGAGTCTTTAAGTTCCACCAGATGCATGCAAGAAAAAATGATGAAGTGCAGTTTTGGCATCTGCTGCTCAAAATAAAGAATATTGCTGATAACAATGCAGCTAAATATTGAAAATTCTACAGGTAGTTGTGGCCTGCTGTGCACTAAACAACTTTGTGAAGTGAGGGAGAAGCTTGCATATTCACAGATGAAAACCGCATTCCTGATACTGGAATCATGCATGTTCAGTTCAGTGATCTGAGCCCTACAAGTCAGCTACTCACAATAGGAAAGATGGTTTCTGAATTCTTTGTCACCCGGTTGCATGATTTCTTGGCAGTTTCACCAGATTTACTACTTGTTGCTAATTACAGATTTGTGGAAATTTCTAGGTAAACTTTAATGGTGTATTAAATCTGAAATTGTTCTAAGTTAGGTCAAATATGTGTCTGAAAAGGAAAATTGTCCTCGTCTTTTCTCCAATAATGCCACAGTCCTTAGCTGAACTTCCCTATGTGGCAGTGGGAAACAGAAGCCGCCTATTTGCAGATAGACATTTTGTGAGAAATGTGTATATTTTGCTGCAAGTTTCTGCTCACCATTCTGGTTTTACCTCCCTCGGCATGGGTAGAAGTGCCTGTAAAAAAAAAAAAAAGTTAATCCATAAGTCAGACCTTCTGAGTCCACATGTGCTTGAGGACCCATTTACCTTAGACTAATCTGCCCCAGCAGAGTCACTACCCAAGCTCTCCAGGTAGATAAGTGTGGTGTTTTGCTGATCTTGACGCCAGCCTCTTCCTCTGCTGGAAATGAGCTGGGGATGTTGATATAAAAAGAGTGACATAAAATAAAAATACATCACTATGTAACATTACATATATGGTTACTCTGCAAAAATATCCAAATGGATGGTCCCAGTTAACAACATTTTTCACCCTCGGGAGTTGTCTTCTCAGGCATTGATACTGCAATCCCAGAATTGTCAGATATAAAGGTTCTCATGTAGTCCATACCACTGCAGAAGAGATCCAGGTTAATAGAGGCAGGGTTCATTTAACAGCATTCATTTTTGATGGTAGAATAGTGTTCTGTGTAGTTACAGTTCATCCACTCTGGGTCTATACCCCCAGAACCAAACAAAGCAAAAATGGACAACCATATGTGTTAGTGTTCTAGTTGTTGGATCCAGGAGTGCTTTTAGCTTCTCTATCCATGTCCTCAGCAGGTCTTGTGAATTTTATTATTTGTTGTTTGTGTGATACTATGGCTAGTTAAGTGGTTTAGGAGGGTTTCCCTTAGATTAGTGAATGTGATGGAAATTCACTTTGCAGATAATACTCAATCTTGAGCAAGGAAAATAGAAAAAAAGTATTTTTGCTTGAACATGATTGGATGAGAAAGTCAGCAGAGCTTCAACTTATTCACTAAGCTAAATGGAATTTTCCTGCAAAGTGAGAATACTCATCCATGGTATACAAAAACACCTTACTCTACAACATAATTTGAAGTGTAGCCACTCTCAGTGGTTGTTTCAAGGACATGCAGATATTATTCCCGGCTATCTAACAGACTATAGTGTGTCTTGTTGTACATTGGAAGGGGAATGCTTTTTGTTTCTCAGAATGGACAGTCCTTTTAAGGGACACAGTTTAAATAGGGGCTTGGTATGAAAAGACGCTGTATCATTTTACAGTCTCTTAGAATCAATTAAATGTACGGCAATCATTTTAGAAGCATCTCTCAAGGATACTTTGTCAACAAAATTGTATTAGCCAGTTTGCCATTACTTTAAAGGAATGAGTTCTTTTGAAGAGGAATGAGATTTCTTGCAGATCAATCACCTTGCATTGTGCAGCATAATCTCTGTACTTTTTTTCTGCAGCTCATAATTGTTTGCCTGTCAACCCAATAGTAATGGGCCATTAATGAAGTACTTTTTCGTCATTATTGCATTAGTAAAAGTCACAGAACATGTAACAGGTGGCATTACTTGTGTTACTACAATCTCAAGAACCATCCTATTCTGCATAATAAAGATCATCTGCATAATTTGTTTTTTTATCCTTAATGACCTTCTGATTTTTACTGTTATGACAGTCATGTCTTTTAAATACTCAGCTAATGTTTGATTTGATAAATAGCTATGCCATTAGTTTGTATTGCTAATCCACATTTATAATCTTTGCAACATAACAGAAAAAATGTCTTAGCCTAAAAAGGATATACAGTATTTAAATCAGTATTTACCTTTTTCTCAAAGTACAACTATACCAAATACTTAAAAATGATAGGGCAAATATAATTTAAAAGCAAGGACGTACTGCACTACATCTTTATTCAAGGCACATTACCATGTTTAAATATATGGTGATTTTGCCAGTCACTTCGTCTTCCATGTGCAAGATGACAACGCTGCAAGTTTCAGAATTTCTAACATTTTACAGCACATAGGGACTGTTACCCAGACTGGCATTAAGTATTAGCAAGATATGTATTAAAATCAGCAGTGTCATAATGTAAAACATAAGGCACCATGATTTGAGGTAAGAATTCTACAGGTAAAAACAAAATGTATTTGCGTTGACTTCCACTTTAATGGTCACACTGGCACATGAAGGGACACCTCTTACCCCCCACTACATTGGCTCTGCAGATTCTTTTCTTTTTATGATTGAATGGCATGCAGGTTTGCTTAGAAATTGTTGAACATTCTGATGGACTGAAATAAATGAACAAATACACATAACCATGATACTATTATGTAGAAAAGTGGGGACTCTTTCAAATGAAATATGCAGCAACTCAAAAAAGGGGACAGTCATATGCTGTAGTGCAAAGCCATCCGGCATGCTGCAGATTGCCCAGCTAATCTTTTACTATATTTAGTGATTTGTGGCAAATAATGATCACTAAGGTTCAGATGAGGTTTGCATTTTGATCTTGCTGGCACACCATGTTGGAAAGTATTTTTGGTAGTTAACTCCACAGTTAATAAATCGTCTTCTCTAGAGCCACTAGTAGAGCAGATGTAACTCTAATGACCCAGAGTGCAACTTGTGGAGCTTCAAGAGGTGATGGCCAAATAGCCAGATGCAGTACTACATTGGAATAGAAGTATTGTTAGATGAAAAAAATGGTCCAGGCAGACGGCAAACAGAAGCAAGATCCAAAATACAGGCCAAGACCAAATATCCTGAAAGCAAGACAAGCACTTTGTAGCCAGGCAGACACAGAGAACCTGTTAATCAAGCACTGTGTGGAAGTATTACGTTTTTTTTAAGGTGCCTAACAAGAGTCAGGTGTGCAGGTTACAGAGTGTCAGTGTTTCAGTACTGGAAACTGTCCGTATATGACTGAGTCCAATTCCTGCATCAAAATTTATTTTGCATTTGGTTATATGCTATCTGTGACCCTAGCACAATCGTGGACAGATTGTTACACTATTGTGTTGTACAGCTTGTTCAGTGTTATCCATTTATTATGAAGTGCCCAGTATAACTGTAATGCTTATTTTGAGTTGTCAGTCAAGCTCTGATTGGATCCTTAACCAGAATCTAATAGGGAGATATACTTGATATGATTCTAGAAAGTGAACAGTGCATGACTTAATCTGTTTGTGCCCACCCAAAACAAAGTAACCCATCTGTATCCACCCAAAATGTCAGTGCTCCTTACTGGGATGGATTTAACATTTAACAGCCCATTATTTTTACCCTTTGATAGATGAAAACATTTAAACTAACTTTTGAATATATTCAAAGTCAAAGAAGAGCATGAGCCATGCATATTTTTCTGGAGACACAGCAGAAAGCCCTTTATATCTTTCCAGACATTTAGCAAATAGGTAAAGGAACTTAAGTTAACAACGCTATCATCATTTCACCTTCAAATAATTCATGGGACAGGCTAGTCAGAATAATGTACCTATGTCCCTAATCGTGCAGCCCATATTCTGACAGTCTTCTCTACAGATGTGTGTAATGTGTTTGGGTTTATGTAAGCCAAGCAGAGGAAGCTAGACGCTATTCTATTTCTAATCAGGAACTAAGTTACAAGTAGCAGTGAATCTACTACAGTTGAGCAACAGATATAATTATAGACAACCCGCAAAGCTGCTTATTTGTTAGACAATTAACAGCTGTAATTGGTTTTGTGGGATGATGTTCAACACTGTAAGTGTTGACAGTCATTTTTTAACATATCTCGTCTACTGTTGTGCAGTTTCTCTCATTAAGCAAAAGTTTATTCAGTTATCTGTTTACCTCTGATGGAGTTTCAGCCTCTAATGCTAGCCATACATGGCTAGATTTTTCTTGTTTAGTCCACGGGATGTACAAGAGAAAATCAAAAAATTCTCCCATATATGGAATACAACATGGATGGATGAACCTCCAGTGCCAGCTATTATATTCAGCAGCCACAGCACCCGCACCTGTCTTAATACCCAAAGAGTGACTCCACCTAATAGAATCTAGTCACTCTTCAACTAATAATTTTCTACCCTGTTTAGCTGATTTTTAAAATGGACTTTTATCAAGTCTGCTGGTGCTGACAGTACCACCCACAGCCTAGATTTTGACCAATTCAGCAAAGATTGGCTGAAATTCAAGCTGTGTATGGTGAGTTTAAGATTTACCTGCTTTGGAGATTATGCTTGCTAAATGAGCACAAATTTACCTAGAAGTATTGAGATCTTAGAATTGTCTATGATTACTTCTATCTATGGTTGACAAAAATGACCTGAATAGTTATAAAAATTACAGGCCATTTGGAAAATGTTCATTATTCTACGAATCCCTCAAATCATAACGTATTGAGGATTTTATGATGTGGACCCTGCTGTTCATTCAGCTGAGTGACTATAACATTTGCTTGTATTTATAAGATGGTAAAAAATGGTCCAAAGGAGCACTTAGCAGTGTATTTCCTCCCCAACTCCTGTATGAGTGATCCCTAAGTCACCCAGTGAGATCCAATGTACATCCCCCTCATTAGGCTTTGGTGTTATAGGGCAGAAACTCCCAACCCCCTATAAAATCAGACAAATGGCCAAAACCTATGTTTGAGATTAGTATTTTCACGTAATTTACAGGTGAAACTCGAAAAATTAGAATATCGTGCAAAAGTTCATTTATTTCACTAATGCAACTTAGCCGTCTACCAGGAGATTTTGGAGCACTTCATGCTTTCTTCCACAGACGAGCTCTATGGGGATGCTGACTTCATTTTCCAGCAGGACTTGGCACCTGCCCACACTGCCAAAAAGTTTCTGAGATTGTGGACCTGGGTTTTCATGAACTGTAAGCCATAATCATCACAATTATGACAAATCACGGCTTGAACTATCTTGCTTTGCATGTAATGAGTCTATCTCATATATTAGTTTCACCTTTTAAGTTGCATTAGTGAAATAAATGAACTTTTGCACAATATTCTAATTTTTCGAGTTTCACGTGTATATGCATGTAAATGTGTATAAATACTCATCCTCCATGCATACATGCATAAATCTATTCTACTTATAAAAGAAAAAAATCTTAGTAAAAAAGTGTGGTTATTTATAAACTTTAAAGTATACATTTGTAATAAAGTATATGTAAAGTCCAGGCCCCAAGCTTTTTTTTTTAATTTTAGATTTAGAGTAGGTTTAAAGCAAGGGCGTGTTAAAAAAAAGCCAAAAAAACATTTTTGGAGTTTTCTGTCCAGTTAGAGGGCATTTCTATTCACTTCCTATGTCTTTAGACAAAACACAAATCCTTTCTTTTTTTGTGGTTATACTTATCATTAAAGTTTTGTTTCAAGGAGAATTATGAGGTGAGTGATTTTCACTCAGGCTCATAATCTGAGCCAACCTTTGACAATGAAACTGTCGAACACATACCGGCTCTTGCTCACTTCTCGATCTATCCCTGCAGAGAGCCGTGACTTTCAACTAACCCCATAGTTCTCTAAGTACAAAACACGCAAACTAAAGAGCACAGTATGCACCTTTTTGTTTTACTAAAGCCGAGGCTTGGAGACCCGAATGGCATTCGGGAGCTCCTGAATGCAATTCGGAAATTCTGATTCTGAATGCCATTCGGGTCTAGGAGATTCAGCTTTAGTATTAAAGGAGAACTATGGGGTCAGTGTTTTTCCCCATAGTTCTCCTTAGGGTAACGGGAGTACACAAACTAGCGTCCTCCTGTTACCCTAAGCTCAGTATACCGCGAGCTACAGCTACTGTGCTATACTGAGACGCCGCAGCCGGAGCGGATCCCGACGTAGATGTAGGGATCCAGCTGTACCCGCCCCCTCCCCCGTCCGTTCCGCCAGACAGCGCTGGCAGATCGGAGCGGGGAGAGGGGAATCCAGCCCCTCCCCCTGTCATGGCAGAGAGCCGTGACAGGATCGAGAGGTGAGCGAACCTGGTATGTGTTCGCTCACCTCCCGATCTACTGAGCCGACCTGTGACAGTCTCATTGAACAGGTCGGCTAGAACTATGAGGTGAGTGGAAATCACTCATCTCATAATTCTCCTTTAATATCTGTATATGATTTTCTGATCTACTCATCCAAAACTAACGAAATTCAGATTTCATCCGAAACCCGAACCAAATTGAATTTTGGATCCGAATTTTGAAATAATAAAATATCCAAACCAAATTTTTCCACAGCTTACATGTCTAGTTCACATCCACTCAAAAGCCTTGTATTTCATGGCATAGTCAGAAAACATGTAGGAAGTCCTCTCGGTCATTCACAGAGGACAAGGATTACTTATCCACTTCCTCATGTAAATACACATCATCCGCTGAAATTGGTTATACCACAAACACGGCTGCTGCTAGGTGATATTAGGGGTCTGAAAGACCTCTGATGTCTCCATAAAGAGGACCTGTCACATTATTCCTACCACATTAGGGGCTAATAAACCTCCTATGTAATAGCAAATATAAAGTTGTGTAAAAAAGAAAAAGGAAAAAACATTAGAAAAATAAAAAATGCAAAAAACTTGTTTAAATTCCCCTGCCCCCACAAACGTGCACATACAACACAAACATGCGTCAGTTGCACCTATGTGTTACATGTTGTCGCGAGCATCGGAGTAAGAGCAACAATTCAATGCCCATCAATCACTGTTAACACTAAACTAATGAGCAGTAAAAGCGTTTAAAGCATTGCCTATAGGACATTTTGGTTATTGTAGTTTTTTTGTGGTTTGACGGATGGATGCACACAATTTTAAGGCTTGGCATGATTGTTATCGATTTACCGGGCATGACCCTATCTTTTATATTCTACAAAAAAATTGGGTATTATATTCTGTTTCTGTGCACTATATTTCATTTTAGTGTATTTTATCCTAATAATACTTGTTTGATAAACATTGGCGCAAATACCGTGCAACATAAAACATTGCAACTAGCATATTTTTATTCTACAGGGCCTCTGCTTTCAGAAAATATATAATTGTTTGGAGGTCTGGAGCTGTTTTCTAGACAAAAATTCAGTTTTTATCGTGTGTGCAAATGTAAGAAATTGCTCCGGGCAGCAAGTGGCTAAACTGCTTCAATCTTTTTGAGGATAAATATGCTTTGTTAACAATTTTAAATTATATCAAGAGATCATAAGTTCAAACCAATTGTTTAAAAGGCTAGGACCATATGTCCTCCAAATCCTCATCATTCAAAACTGGAGCATCTGCCTGCCATTAGTCAGTGCAATTGAGTACATGGCCTGTGCAACCCTGAAGCCCCTGGTATATGGTAGACAAATGTTTGGTCCAAACAGGGCCCCACAAAGTGGTCTTAAGAGGTGAGAGTTAGATATCCGATGGGTTTGGTTCAAATTTAGGTTGCCAAGAATGTCTCAGTTGAAGGTATAACACAGGAGTAGTGAGCATTTATGTTGAGGTTTCGGAAATGGCATTAGGATGTTGGCATCTACAATGTGTTCCAAAATTCTAATACCTTTCATTTTCCAAAGCAAATGGTCTGGGATGGCACTACAGTGATGTTGTTTTGGATTTTTTCAGAGCACGGAATGTAGGGATCATATTTCCAGGCTCTAACTGTTATCATGGTAATAGTGAGATCATACTGAGCTTTTGTGCCCCTGAAGAGAAGATGCTGCAATGCTTCTTAGGAGCCTAGGTGTGCTTCCTTAAAGTGTATCTAAACATAAAAACAAAAAATAAATATAGTGCTACCTATGTATGGTGGCTGAATTAGTTTTCTTTCTTTAGTCTTTTTTACCTTTGTATGTTCCTGGTGTTCCAGCCAGTAACATACTTCCTGACTTCTTGGTATAATGTTTTTACATAAATAAAAGCTAACCATTGTAAGTGCCCCTGTCAGTGTTGGTGATATTAAAATCAAAATGTGTTTAAGTTTTTCAAATGCTGATTAAATCACATACAATGGATGCTGCTTCTTGATGTACTGGCCCTTTATGTATCCTGTTTTAGGGTGGCTACTCCCTTGCAGGGTCCTACGGAGTCACCCTTGTGTGTGCTAGTTAGCTGTGTTTGTCTCCACAAACAGACAGGCACAACAAGGCAAGCCACTTGTCTCCCCCTGCCCCCCTCTGTTCCCTCTTTCCTTGTGCTGGAGGCTGTGCTCTGCTTCTTGTCAGTGGTATCTCAAGGGGGGTACAGGCAGTGTGGCTCGCACCCGGTGACACCATTGGAGGAGTGGCACCAAAATGACTGACAGTCATTTTGGTGTCACCCCTCTAAAAAAAGTCGGGCAATCGGTCATGGACAGAGAGCCTGACAGTGTCAGGAGAGAGGAGGGGACCCGGCTGGGTCAACATCTCCTCCTCTCTCTGCCGGCATCCAGCACCAAGATGGCCGCCGGCAGGCATCAATTGGATAGCTGCACGTGCGCGATGACATCACGCGCATGTGCAATGACATCATTGATTGGTGTCACCAGGGGAATGTATACTTTGATCTGGATTAATTATAAAAATGTTTGAGAGTTCAGTACTACTTTAAATAGTAGTTTGTTTCAACCCTCTATCTGCCAATATTTATTTTACAAAAGTTAAAGGGCATTAAAAGATTGCAGAATCATCTGCATCAGAAAGTACATGATTCACAGTGTGTTTTTATGATTTGTATGGCATAATAAGTAATCTCCCAGGTCACCCCCATAATTCATCATAAAAACAAACACTGTGAATCATGTATTTTCCAATGCAGATGTTTCTGCATCCTTTTAAAGTTTGTAAAAACAATAAAATATAGAATTTTACAATTGTGTGGTTTTTGGTGTGTGTGATATACTGTATATATGATGGGGTTTGGCACTGTTAGGCTGAGTTACCACTGATGGATTGAGCTATATGTGTTAAAGGAAGTTGGACAAAAACTGACTTTCTGGCTGGATTACCAGCCTAAAAAGAAAATGTATGCTGTCACCACATTTATGAATTTGTATATTGACTTTTGGGTTTAGACAAGCTTTAAAGTGCAACTGTTCTTTATTTGTGTAAGTAGCAGTTGGAGGATTATGACACAAAGTCCATTACTACATTATTGAGGTAATTTCCTAAATGGTTTAATTAAGTGGCATGAATGGTCAGCCTTGTGCCTGGCTTCCTCATCTATGGGCATATTTCGTGATTTTGTCTAGTTTACCTTGATTTTTTAGTAGGTAGCATACATGTCTAGGGGAGATTTATCAGGGTTGGGCTAGGGCAGGGGTAGTGAATTAAAATTTAAGGGAGGGCCAGTGACCTCAATTTTCCAACGTGGTCCAATTCGCGGTCCGGACAGAACGGTCGCCCAGTCCATGTCTGCTCCGCGGTCTGCCATTTACACTGCATTCACACCATCAGCTGCACTGCAACACACAGCTGCTGGTGTGTTTTCCCAGACACAGAACTGGTGCATCGATCCCGGTGCATCACACTTTTTAAATTTGTTTGGTAGAACTTTATAGAAATGTCACAAGTAACATTTCATTACGTTCTATAGGAAAAGTGCAGTGTGATGCAGTTGTACAAAATCATTCCTGGCTTCACTGAAAGAAAGTACAACATCAGAGTGCCACCTTATATTACTTCTCCCTATCAGAGTGCCCCCTTAGATTAGTTGTCCCCATCAGAGTGCCCCTTTACATTAGCTGTCCCCATCAGAGTGCCCCCTTACATCAGTTGTCCCCATCAGAGTGCCCCCTTACATCAGTTGTCCCCATCAGAGTGCCCCCTTACATCAGTTGTCCCCATCAGAGTGCCCCCTTACATTAGTTGCTACCATCGGAGTGCCCTTTTACATTAGATGCCCCCATCTGCATGTCTTCTTACAATAAATACAAAAAAGGGAGCACCCAATGATGGGGACACTCAATATAAAGGGGCTCCCTGATGGGAACAAACAATGTAAGGGGGCACGCTAATAGGGACCCCAATATAATAATAATTAGTTACTGTATTTTTCTATGTATAAGACTATACTTTTTCTTAAAAATATTTACCTAAAAATGGAGGGGCGTCTTATACACTAGGGGCAGAGAGGAGAACCGCGGTTGCGAAACTGCCGATACCTCTGCAAACTAGCCTCACAAGTGAATATTCCGATTGCAGAGACAAGCTAACAGGTTTCCTCCAATCATGAGCCTTATGTACCCGATGTCAGCTGATGCTGCGGAGAGCCTGTAGCCAGTGCCCAGATGCAACAGGGAGCCCATAAAAATGTCAGAAAACAAATCCCGGTAAATACCAATACTAGGAAGCGTCTGTCTTACTCTGCAAAATTTAAACTGGAAGTAATCAGTTATGCAAAAAAAGCATGGAAAATATTTAATTCTGAATTTTTGTTAAGAAAAGTGGGGGGCGTCCTATACATAGGGGCGTCTTATAGATGGAAAAATATGGTATCTCCATCAGAGTGCCCCCTTACATTGCTTATCCCCATCAGAGAGGGGATAAGCATGTCCTTGAACTGGAAAGAGTCCAGAGGAGGGCAACCAAACTCCTAAAGGGGATGGAGGACCTGAGCTATGAGAACAGGCTACTAAAATTAAACATATTCTCCTAAGAAAGGAGATTAGGGGGGGGGGATGATTTTCATGTATAAAATGTTTACCGGGGATAGTAACATTAGCAGCAAATTTTTTACAATTAACTCGATGACGAGGATGAGAAGCGACCACTTAAAATTGGTGGAGAACAAATTTCAGCACAAGGGGCGAAGGGGTTTCTTCTCAGTTAGATCAGTCAGGGTCTGGAACTCGCTGCCACATGATGTAATTTCGGCTGAGAGTGTGGAATCATTCAAGAGGCGATTGGAAGATTTCCTCAGGGACCGTAATATACAGGGGTACAAGTACTCTTAAGATTGAGAACACACAGGGACCTATACATACTACACACCAATAGGACCATACACAAATAGGTTGGACTTGATGGACATATGTCTTTATTCAACCTCAAATACTATGTAACTATGTAAGAGTGCCCTCTTATATTGGCTGACCCCCATCAGAGTGCCTCCTTATTTTGTATTGAATGTGTTTCCCACGCAGCATTAAGGGAGGATTGAAAAAAAAACACTCTCCCTTACTCCCTTGCTACCCACAGTCTGCCCTGCCCCCCGACTTCTCCCATCCCCTCCTCCTTGCTCCTCCCATCCCCACCTCTCATGTCAGTGCTGAGAGGGGATGAGAGACGGTGATTTGAGAAGTCGGGAGGCAGGCCAGACTTCGGGTAGCAAGGGAGTAAGGGAAAGCGTTCTCTTCAATCCTCCCTTAATGCTGGGTTGGAAAAAAAGCTGACATCATTGGTTGCTAGGAACATTGCTGTCCTAGCAGCCAGTGACTGAGGAGGAATGGAGGGACCTTCAGTGGGTTCTGGCTGGCTGTGAATGAACATCCACGGTCAACCAGCCAGAACCTCATTGATAATTGTGTCCCTGATATACAAATGATTTGTTTAAGCCAGCAAGTTTTGTTTAAGGGTGACCATGCATTGTTAGATTTTCGCCACAAACGCTCATTCAATTATACCTATAATTCCCCATCAAGCATAGTAAAATGTTGATTTGGGAAGTTGTTTCTTAGCCATACTAACCAACCAATTTTTGACAAACTACCGAAATATTCCTTTGCAGAGGAAGTATTTGGTTGACCAAGGCAGCTTTCCTTTTGCACATACGCTGTGTTCTGAGGGAGATTTTGGACGAATGAAAACCACATTCATTCATCAAATTTCGTTCAGTCAGAGGAAAATTTTCCAACCTGACCGTACGTAAAAATGTGTTTTTACATTAGCAGAAATTAAAATCAGTGCTGTACCATCAACTGTTTTATCTGTGTTCGCAAGATCGCTTGTGTACGATTTCCGAGCAAAAATCTATCAATGTATGGCCACCTTTAAGCCCGTTCTTAACAGGACCTGTTGTACCCCCAGTCCACTGAATCAAATGACATTTCTATATCAGGTGTTGCTACTATGCATGCCCCTTTAGATTGAGAGTTTGCATATGTTAATAGCCATGGCTTTGTGTGGAATAAAGATCGTTTGAGCTATGGTAATTAAGGTATCAATAACGTTCATGTTCTAAGATTTTAGTAAGGATTTTTAAATGTATATTTAGTAAGGAGATCTGCCTTTAAGAGAAACACAACAGGGGGTCCTTGCTTGCTTTTATGTTGGATGGTAACGTAGGCATCATACATGGTGATGAGTAGTTTATCAGATGTCCTAGAAGTGTAATATAATAATGTGTCAATTTGGGAGCTGTTTCATCACAATATTGTCACTACCATTCCACTGGGAAGCCGCCTGGCCCACTGGGTTTTTCATTTGGGAAGGACCCTAAGGCTTTCTCCACCTCTTCCAGGATGATATAAGAATCAACTTGTTGCCCATCATTTTCAGTGTGAGTGGATGGGGTAGGTCTGCTAGGGATTGTTCCAGGTTTGTGTGTATGCAGGTATGAGAGAATACAATGTATAATAATATTGGACAAATGTTTGCATTACATCATTTTCATCTGTTTCAAGTGAACCAATTGGGGTTCTAATGCACGGGATATGCTGGATGGGCTAATAACTTTTTATTTTTGTCTGCGTTTTCAAAGGAAGTGACCTGTGAATTGCACGGTGTGTGCACAAGATCCATTATGTGAAGTGTCAGCTCTCGGTGTGCTTTTGAAAGGGACTGAAAAGTTTAGTCACAAGGAGAGACAACATATTCATGGGCTTTAGCGCTTTACATCTCTTCCAGATTGCAAAGCTCTCTACTTTGGTTTGCTCTGCAGGCTTTTATTGCAGATTTATATAGCTCCTGATGGTTGCCCTGAAGCTAAGTTCCACCTTTTAAGGTGTTCTAGGCTTCCTGTGTAACTGCAGTGTCTACATTCACCTCCCAATGGGTAGTAGCACATGGTACAATGACTTCACATCAGGATCCTGTACACAGCATGGATCGAGTCTCTGAATGCCATTAGTTGCCCTCCTCCCAAGGGATATGGTAGATTCCAGGGCTACATTATCAGATAGTCTTTTACGAATATACTCAACCACTAATATTCTGCTCGAAACATCGCCACTGCAAAAGACTAGATCAATCATAGAGGATGTTTTATGAGTTAAAGAGAAGCAAGAGCAAAAAAGTAGTAATAGTATGCTTCCAACTCCAGGCCTATTTGAGAGCCATCATCTCAGCCCGATTTTTCAGTTTAGTTGAGAAGAATCTAGTAGGGTTTGTTTGTTTATATCTGGATCTAAAAGGAAGTTAAATTAATCTATAATAACCAAATTCAGTGGCTGCAAATTATATTTTTTTTATCTTGTAGGGTAGTTGAACACTGAGGGGAGGTGGCCAATTGTATGTTTTACAGTAAATTTTGTGTTTTTAAATTTTTAGTTTAATCAGCTGTCACTCCAGGAGAGAATTGTAAGGGTGATATGGATGTATTGGGGAAATGGGGGTACTTGAAGCCATATCAAGTCTTGTTATCTAAACTGGTAAGGGAAAATGCTAATACACTGAAATAGTATGGGCATGAAATTAAGCCCAGCAATAAGAACACTAAACAAAATTAAACTGTTTGTTTCCAAGCCAACTACCCTGCTGTTTCAGAAACAGAAAACAACTATAAGGATTTGAAGCCCATACCCTCAATAAACTGCAAAAAGAGAATTGAAACTGCAGTCACAACGTTTGCAATCACCTCCTATTGGGTGGGTTAAATAGTCCAGGGGTACCATCTTAAGATAGGAGCTTCCTCCCAGTTTCAGAAGAACAAGCAAGTGTTGAAGTTTCAGCTGACACAGCAGAAAAAGAGATCCCAGTGTCTCAAATATCTTGTGTGCTGAGACAGTAGGCAACAACAGCAATAGTTCTGTAACTGCTGGCTTAGGTAAACAGCCATGCACTGTCATAAGGAATTAGCACTCAAGCATTCAGTGGCAGAATAAGTTGAGATGAGACTCAATCAAGTTAGTCAGGAGAAATAAAGGAATACAACAGTGTGAATATTGATAAGGTCATCCAATCTGGGATGCAAGCCATGTCAGTAAACACTTGGTATAGCAGTAGGTAGGGAGGTGTGAGGTAAGTGGTTGGCACCACATCCGTGTAACTGATAAAGACAAGCAAGGATTGGCTGCAAATGAGCCATTGTTTTAAAAAATTGAGATAATAATACACAATATGTTAATCCATAGATACGTAAGTGAGGTTCCTGAAGAAGCCATTTGGTACGAAACGCGTCAAACCTCAGAATAACCTGCCGCATACCCTATTTTTTGAATGGAGGTATTAGATATGTATATGGTTGCTCATCCCAATCTATGCTTCCACATGTATACTCCCTACATGACTTTAAAATTACATGTGCCACAGCAAGATCCATTATAAAGGACCAGAGTAAAAAAAAAATCATAAAAAAAGAAAAAGGGAAGAACAACCCAAACAAGTAAGTTAGTGTAAAAGAGGAAAAACAAACCATTTGACTACTAGAAGCCAGTCTAAGGCTGGCCATACGACTATCAATTTTTTTTGTTTATCCCGCGGGCTGTACAAAAAAAAAAAATTGGCCCGATTCCTCCGTCGACACAAACAGCGCGTCGATCGAGGTATTGTCACTGTTTGGATTGTATCCTGACAGGTGGCGCCGACACCTGTCAGAATACCCGTTCAGAGCGGGCAGCTCATTGGTTGCCGGCTCTGATCGTACAAAGATTTTACAGATGGCTCCTTTGATCAGCTGATTGAGCAATTCTGGCTGAAAGAGAACAGACAGCCCCACACACTGTGTGAATTTAGGCCGGTACATTAAAAACCAGCCAAAATTCGCCTATGTATGGGCACCTTAAAGAATATTTTTTTTTTACTAGCCTGAGTGGTGTACCAAGGTAAGTACTCTGCAAGTACTCTGGCAGCTGCCTGATAAGTGCCACAGAACCACAGGTTGGGCATAAAGGACACCATTGAAAGAGGCGCTTTTTGTAGTACAAAGCTAATATTTACCTAATTATTTTTTCATCACCTTATGGTCCTTGTAGCACATCTTTTTATTTACTTATGAGAATTCTTCTATAAGTTTAACACAAGTCCACTACAGGTTTTGCCTGTTTTACAGAATTCTTCACTGTAGAATGTAATAAATGTTGTTGTATGCCATTTCTTTGTTTCTTTGCACTGCACTTCAGCATCTGGCCATTTGTCTACTGGCCTCTTGCAGGTTTCTCCTTATACCTGGCAGAATAATTGTATTGGACAATACTTCTGTCTGGCTGGTGGGTGATGTCATATCTCCTCCTTTCCTTTAGTTGGACAACTTGACTTTTAGATTGTGGCTTCCTATGCTGTTCTGGCCCTCTGGGTACCATGCTGCTAACCTAATCCAGTCCAAGCCTTGCTTTGCCCTGTTAGTTTCTATTTTCTATTTTATTTTATACAGCCCTGCATAATGCCTGTGCCCTGCACTTGTAAAACTCTTTTATACCCTTGATATTGTCTGATAATTTTTCTTGTTTTATTAGTTGCACTATTGGTTGATTGCTGTATCTGACAGTTGATGTTAGGATTTTGTTTCTTATTTTGTGTTCACAGTTTGCTCACTGTAAGTTTCTGGTCACACATCAGAAACTAGGATTTCTATAATCTATGAAACGGCTTATGGTACCAACATTTTCCAGTTGAAAGAGTGTGATACTTCATGATGGCTTTTATGGAAAGGGATGGAAGTACAAAATATAATTGGGAAATCTGTTTAAAGTTTAAGTGATATTGGAAGCCGTCAAGGAAGTTTTCAGGTGGTGCAAATCTCCAGTAAAATGTTAGTTGTGAACAAAGTAGAGCCTTTATACAAGTGTACTTCTTAAGATAAGACAATACAAGATGCCTACTGCTCAATGTATTAGCAGGGAAGCCACTTATAGCCCTCTGATTTAGGTTTACTTTGATACTGGGGCCTGACCTTCCCTGATTTCATGGCTAATTGCTGCCAACTGCCATTCCACTGTCCATTAAGAATGCTTTGGTGGCCAGGAAAGACAGGAGAACAGAAGTCGGTAGGGCATAGACACGAAGTCATGCTGAGTCCGGCCTTATATCAGAACAGACTTTTCTGGCAATTAGAGGCTCTAGTGAATATACAACAGAGTACAAAGTTCACACTAAGAAACCTGTAGACCTACAGTAATGTTGATTATAAAGTGCCGTTTTATGTATGTAATTCTGTAAACAACTTTCTGTTCTGTTCATTTCCTAATGATCAAATGCCTACCTTCTAACTGACAGTTTAAAATGACAACTATGAGTTGGTAATTATGTCAGTTAAGTATTTTTGAATATGTAACAGAATCTTTTTATCTACATAACTCTAAATTGAAAATAAATTTGAAATGTTATGTGTTTTAGATATCCGCGGACTGCAGGGCTTTCTGGACCAGGCATCAAGATTAGGTCTAGATGTATCATTGCAGAAAGTAGACAGAAACATCAGCAGAGTTTTTGCCAGCCTCTTTACCTCTATGAAAACCGAGGAGTTGAACCGCTACCGTGACACCTTACGAAGGGCGATATTGCTTCTAAGTCCAAGAGGAGCACAGAACTTCATTAATGAGGTCAGTTACTATTTTGTTCTAACAACTTTGGTAAAGCTTTCCAACTCTCATGTTGGTCTCCTGAATGTTATAGGAGTGTTGCAGTAAAAATACCTTTTTATAATTGTCTACAAAGAATTTTAACAACCTAAAGATTCCACGTTGATGTAGAGTTTGTAAATCTGGCTTAGAAGCATAGAAAATACTGCTTAAACAAGCTTGTCTTGGTTCCAAACCATACAGTCCTTGAGCTGTTAATTCAGTCTGCTTTCAATGCACTATAATTCTCTGTGTTTGACCTGCTGACCCCACTCTCTCCCTCTCAGCAGGTGTAACACTGTAGCCTTTTATTATAATCTCAGTTTATAGCCCTGGTATACTGGGCAAGAGTACCTGTCATGGGAGTAAAAGGATATACTTTTGGTTATGTGTTTACTTGTCATAGCATCCCGGCCTGCAAGTGCACTCCCAAGCGCTTCAGCAATGTCACATTACCTGGGAGGAACTAGGGGCACAGTAAAAGTGGAGGCAGAAGATAGGGACTGTGGACAATCATTGACATCTATCACCTCCCCCTCAATGTCTGGAGGAGTCTAAAATGTACCAGCCCTGTGCAGAGCCTGAACAAGAAAATATTATAAGTAGTATACCTTCTTCATCAGGGCACTTTTGCCTAATTTTACTGTTGTGGCAGTGATAAGCGTTTCCATGACCTGTGCACAGTCTGCCTGTCTCAGTCTGTTTTTTTTCTCTTCAGCTTTAAAAAGATGTTTCTCACTTTTTATAGTAATTGTTTTGGGGAAAACACAACCTAAATAAACTGCTAGGTAAAAAAAAATATTTCAGAAGAATAAATGCAACAAAAGCATAATTTTATCTCTGTCAGACAAAAAGAAATTGAGAATTTTGGCACAGGATGACCTCAGAAGAACATGAATTCTGTCATGCTAGCAGTGACAGTATCCTAATGCCTTTTCTATCAAATGCTTCTGACAGAGTTTTACTGCATCGATGCAATGAAGCAGAAAGGCCAGCAGCTTTATCAATGAAGAAATTTATTTATTGTCAAGGTCAAAAAACAAACAGTGCAAATGCAATGTCCAAAACGATAATCACTCCAACGAAAAAATTATAGAAAGTAGGTATTTTAATATAGAATATCTCCTCTGTTGGGGCTTAAGATTGAGTCAATTGATCTTTTCAATATCATCTTGTCATTTCATACATTATTATGTGTCTATCACATATAAAATAGTGAGGACATAAATACATTTCCTTCAGATTTAATTATCTTAGATAATACTAGTGAGATATGGCAGGTTTGTCGACAAAGTAGCTATTGGATATACCGCAGGTCTTAAAGCATCTATAGGCATGAGATGACATAAGTATCTGGCTTGGGTGACAGTTTTTTCCCTATAAGGACAGGAATTTGTAAGTACTACCAGTTGGTAGTATTCTGAGGAAAAGCCTGTTCGATCCCAATTCCCCGCAAAATAGGCAGTTGCCAGAGATGGTTTATGAATTACTCAACTATACAGCTCTCAGGGTTTCTTACCCTTCCTCATCCACTTGGCTTAGAATGGCTTGTCAGCATGTTTGACACTAAGGCTGGGTTCACACCTGAGCGTATTTTTTCAGCTAGTTTTTTCGCATATTTTAGCGTGTTTTTTAGCGCTTTTTTCCGTTCAGTGAAACGCGTGTTTCACTGGTGGTATGATTTTTGGTTTTTTTTTTTCCTTTATTTTCTCTATTTTTAATTTTTTTCACTTTTAAACTTCCCGCCGGCTCCGCCCCTCTGCGACGCGGCTGCTCGCAAGGGACGGAACCCGCAAGTCGGCAGCCGCCGGAGGACACAGCGGGGATCGCGGACAAGGTATGACCTGTACGCTGTATTCCCGAGTGTGGCTCGAGGTTACCGCTTTGTTAACCCCGATCCACACTTGGGCATACCAATGGAAACGCATGGCAAAATGCCCCACCAAAGCTCCTGTACTTCTTTGGGCATAGGGTGTGTGTTGTGATGATGCAGGTGCCAGGTCACTATTTAACTTTCATCATGTCCATTCAGTTTCCGCTCCTTGCGTTTGTTCTGATCAACAAGTGTGCTGCTGCTGTTCCTGATTTCTGCGTATGATCCTGGCTCTGGCTGACTGATCTCTTGGTTCCTAACTCCGGCTTTGTTTTAATTGATCCTGCTCTCTGTGCTCCCTGACCTGGCTTGGCTGACTACCCCGTTTTGGCATCTGACCCCCTGGCTTGGCACGGACTACGTCCTGGACTTTCTCTATTTTATTTGCTATTTATGTTTATTGTTGTTTTAAATAAATTCCTTTTGTATTTTAAACCTGCACTTTAAGTTTCAGTCTGGTTTCTTGGTTCCCTAACAGCAGGTTTTTGGGCACTAGCAATTTTTACACATTATAAAAACATTACTACTTGACTATTGCTTGAATTTTTCACATGATAATAATTTAGTTCTGGAATTCAATAAAGGTTTCACAGAATCATTACTAAATCCTGATATTTACACACCTAAGTATTCCAATTTGTGAGTCTTGTTGCCATCTCTGGAACTTGCTTGTATGTCTATTTTGTATGCAGTAATTCAAATTAGGTATTTTGGATTGGTGTAACATAGTAATTTAGTAACATAGTATGTAAGGTTGAATAAAGACCAGGCTCCATCTTGTTCGCTATGTATGTGAGTATGTCTTTATTTATCTTGCTCTAACCCTTCCCATATCCTATTCTGTGAAAGAAGAAACTCTTCCAGAAGTTTATTGAATGTATCAGTGTTATCAGCAGATACCACTGCCTGTGGTAGTGAGTTTCAAACTTTCATCACTCCCACAGTGAAATACCCCCTATGCAGTGGCGTAACAATCACCATAGCGACCCAGGCGGCCGCTATGGGGCCTGAGGGATGGCGGGGCCTGGCCAGGACATCTCCCTGATGCCATGCGGGCCGCCTGGGTCGCTATGGCATCTTGCTCGGACAGCCAGGCTGCTGGCTGTCACTGGTGGCTGTGAGGAGGAGCGCTCTGTTCCTTCTCACAGCCGCTGCTGAGTTGGTGACAACCAGCAGCTTCGCAGGAGGTGGCTGGGCCCGTCATCAGCAGTGATCGAGGAGGCGGGGCCCGGTGATCGAGGGGCGGGGCCCACCGATCAAGGAGGCAGGGCCCAGTGACGGAGGAGTCGATCGTGGAGGAGAAGGAGGCAGACAGAGGATCAGGGCTGACAGGTAAGAGGGCTTGACCGCCCGCCTGAGACCCTGCAGAGCCTACCATAGAGAGTCTATGGTGGGCTCTGCAGGGTCACCCTTAGGTGGGCTGTTTGGGTTATCAGGTGGGTGTAACTAGAAATCACAGGGCCCCATACAAAATTTTGCTATGGGGCCCTGTGATTTCTAGGTACGCCCCTGCCCCTATGAATTCTAAGATTGAACCCCCTATCGTTTAACCTCTTGTTGTGTCCCCAGGTTCCCAATACAGTTTTCGGATTAAACAGTGTGTTCCTACTATTGGGGTCTCCATTGATGATTTTGAAGACTGCAATAAGGCCCCCTCTTAATTATCTATTTTCTAAGGTGAATCAGTATAGATTTTTAATGCGGTCTACATAACTCAGGCCTTTTATCCCTTCATTTAATTTTTGTAGCCCTCCTCTGAACTCTCTCTCCAGTTCCATGACGTCCCTCCTGAGAGTCGGTGACCAGAAGTGTACCACATATTCAAGATGGGGCCGAACCAATGATTTTGTAAAGTGGAAGTATTACTATTTGATGCCTTGCTACAATTCATCTTTTAATACATGCCAGTATCCTGTTAGCTGTACTGGCTGCTGCTTGGCATTGCTTACTATTGCCAAATCTGCGGTCAATGAGGACCACCAGGTTTTTTTCTATGTCTGACTCCCCTGAAGTGTCACCTCCCCAAGTAGTAGTTTGTTCACATGCTCTTTGCTCTCATGTGCATAATCTTACATTTTCAACATTAAATTGCATTTAATTGAGCTATTTAGTCCAATCTCTATGTCGTGGATAAATAAGATGAACAGGATCGGTCCCAGGACTGAACCCTGGAGCACCTACTCCCAACCCTTGCCCAATTAGCTAATGAACCATTTATTACTACCCTTTGGGTCCGTTCTTGCAGCCAATTTTCTACCCATGCACATACAATTTCCTCTAGACCTATAGACCGTAGTTTGTGGATTAAACATTTGTGGGGTACTGTGTTGAATGCTTTAGCAAAGTCCAGATACGCCACATATACTGGTTTTCCTTTGTCTAATTTAGTACTTACTTCCTCATAAAATGTTAATAGATTGGTCTGGCAAGAATGGTCCTTCATGAAACCATGTTGGTTACCACTTATGATACCAGTTTTATTTGTAATTTCCTGCATGTAGTCCCGTATCATGCCTTCAAATATTCTACACACTATTGATGTTAAGCTGAAAGGCTGGTAGTTATTTGGTGCACACATTTTTCCCTTTTTGAATATTGGTACTACATTTGCTCTCCTCCAATCAGCCAGGACCATACCTGTCATTATAGAGTCTTTAAACATGCTGTTCAAAGGTCTGGCTATGACCTGGCAAAGTTACTTTAGTACCCTCGGATGTAACCCGTCAGGTCCTTACATAGTTAGTCAGGCTGAAAAAAAGACACATGTCCATCGAGTTCAACCCATAGAGAAATGAAAAAAAATAAGAAAAAAGACTAAACAGAACCATGTGCCCCCAATTGCTCACTGTTAATCCAGAGGAAGACCAAAAAACCCCTATAAAGCATGGTTCAATTTGCTCCAACAGGGGAAACAAATTCCTTCATGATCCCATAAGGCAATCGGATATTCCCTGGATCAACAATCTCTGATGCTTAATATACCTATAATAACTCAATATCCAGTAATATTCTGTGCATTTAGGAATACATCCAGATTTTTTTTAAACTATTAACTGAGCTAGCTAGAATTAGCTTCTGGGGGGAGTCTATTTTACATTTTCACAGCTCTAACTATGAAGAATCCTTTCCGTATGCAAAGATTAAACCTCTTTTCCTCCAGACGCAAAGTGTGTCCCCTTGTCCTTTTGCAGTAACCTTAAAGGGAATAATTTGGCACCAAGCTCACTATATGGACCATTTATGTATGTATACATGGTGATCATGTCCCCCCTTAGTCGCCTCTTCTCCAGAGAGAACAAATTCAGGTCAGTTAATCTTTCCTTATAGCTGAGCTCCTCCATGCCTCTTATGAGTTTAGTCGCCCTTTGCTGCACTTTCTCCAGTTCCACAACATCCTTTTTGTGAACTGGGGCCCAAAACTGAACTGCATATTCCAGATGAGGTCTTACTAATGCTTTGTACAGGGGCAGGATTATGTCTCCATCTCTGGAGTCTATACCCCTTTTAATATAAAAGTATTTTGCTTGCTTTAGAAACTGCGGCTTGACTTTGCATGCTATTATTGAGTCTATGATCTACCAGAACACCCAGATCCTTCTCCATCATTGACTCCCCCAAACATACTCCCCCTAGAATCTATGATGCATGCATGTTTTTAGTCCCCAAGTGCATAACTTTACATTTATCAACATTAAACCTCATTTGCCAAATAGATGCCCAATCACACAGTGCATTCAGATCTGCTTGTAGGTTGGAGACATCCTGTAGGGACTGTATTCCACTACATAACTTAGTGTCATCTGCAAACACAGAAATAGTACTTTTAATCCCCAATTCTATGTCATTTATAGATAAATTAAACAATAAGGTGCCCAGCACTGAACCTTGGGGGACACCACTAACAACCTCAGACCATTCAGAGTATGAATCATTGATCATTACTCTCTGAATATGGTCTTCAAGCCAGTTTTCTATCAATTTACAGATTTAATACTCTATACCTACTGACCTTAACTTATACAGAGCTGTGTGAAAACTGGTACTACTATCTCGGCAGCTGATGCCCTGAACGATGCCCATGTCTGTCTCATCTGTAAAGACAGAAGAAAAGAATGCATTTAACATGTTCACTTTTTCACTTTGCTGGTAGCTGACCTCCCCTCGTCATCATTTATGGTGCCTACATGTTCCATCCGTACTTTATTACTATTTATACAGTATATTTAAATAATTATTTGGGATTCTTTTGCTTACTGATGCTATGTGCTCTTCAGAGTCTACGTTTGCTGCTTTGATTGCTTTTTACATTACATTTCTGTTGCATTCCTTGTAGTTTTTGAATGCCAATGCTGACCCCTCTGATTTTATATTTTTTGAAAGCCTTATCCTTCTCTCTTATCCTTCTTGCTTGCTAACCACCCTGGTTTAATTTTCACTGTTATGAATGTGGTTGTAAAAAGAATGCACTGGCCAATTTTGTTCAAGATTTCCTTGAAACCTCTCCATTTCTTCTCTGTGATTCTATTCAGGAAGATTTCATCCCAATTTATGTCACATAGTAGGCCTCTTACTTTGTTAAGGTTAGCTGTTCAAAATTTGCGTCTTCTTGTATTATCTACATGCCTGTGTTTGCCTGAGTTAACCATGAACATTATCATTCTGTGATCATTGCTCATTGGTGGAGTGCTTTGGATTTGATTTTGCTGTAAGCAGCCACTAAGGACACTGTGTACTCGTAATTCTATAAAGATGACACTATCGACATTTGTGTGATCCAACAGACTTATCAGCATTTGAGTGATCAAACAGACATAAAATCACATTATGTTTATTACATTATATGACATAGTGGAGTGTTTATACTTACCTTGAGATGCAATTATCAAAACAGTGGGTCACATGACCTGGGACAAAATCATGCAAAAAAAGTATATGGAAGCATGTATTATATACTGCATTGTAATTTTGATTCGGAGAGAAATTTGCAACCTAGATGTGTAAAATCTGCATTTTAGGTTAACAACAACTTTAAGTCAGTAACCCATAGCAAACATTTATAATTCACTCTGTTCAGTCTTACCAGTACAAATCAGATTCTGGTTGGTTTGCTGGGCTAAAAAAAATAAAGGATTTTTTTCTAAAAGTGTGGTTTCTTTATTTACCCTTCTCCAGACTGATACCTTCCTTTGTAGGCTCTTTTCAGACCATGGCTTTTGCTGCAAGAGACAACTGAGTAAAGGTGGCCATACATTGCATGATTTCCGTTCAATTTGCTTTCGAAAAAATGTTTGTTTGCGATTTCTGAACAGTTGAGGGTACATCACCGTTTTTTGTTTTTGATGTTGTGATTTAAATTTTTTGATCAGTCAGGTTAGAAAATCTTTCTCTGACCAAACGAAAAACGAGAATCAGTGGGGTTTTCATTCGTTGCAAGAACACAGCACATAGGCAAAATTTCCGTTATTCATAAAAAATTGATTTTTAGTATGGCTAATGAACGATTTCCGAAATCAACATTTGACCATCCTTGATGGGGTATTCGAGCTATAATCAAATGAGTGTTAATGGTAGAAACGAAAATTTCTGACCGAAAACCACCTTTTATGTCAGAAAAATCCTACTGAAACAGCTGAACTTTATATGGGCTTAATCAGTAACTTAAATCAATGGCAGGTGTAGACGGACTACTATTCATCATCAGTTTGAATGCTATTGGTTATTTCTGAACACAGCCACATCCCTAATTATAAGTTGATGTGTACACTTATGCAGCAGCAGTATTTATGCAGTATTAATTTTTTCCTCCACTAAACAATTTCAGTTTGTTTTTTAATTGAATTGTACAAATTATAGGTCACAAACAAAGGTGAAAAACAAACCTGAAGTATGTATGTCAAGTCAAAAATATACACTGGAGTCAAATGTATACACTGTATTTATCACAGAGTTCCATAGGATGTAATCATGTGGACCTCTCTCTCTTTACTTAATATGTGTTATATATATATATATATATATATACTGTTATTACATATGTTGCAGAGTGAATAACATTTTGTCCTTGATAAACTCAGCAGAAGATTCTGAGTTGTGAAACAGATCAAACACTTTTCCCTACCAAGATTGAGGAGGTTTTTTTGCCATTTTCCCTGTGTTTACCAATTACCAGTCCACACGGTCTCAGGAGCAATTCAAACAGCTATTTACTGTAATGGTTTGGGGATAAAATAATCCTAAATCTTACACTCTTTGACTACATTTTTCACACTGTGCTGTTCCATGAATTATTTTTGCCGTTGACCCAGCCATTTGCCAGGACCCTGTTATGTATTTTGCTGAGTTGCATTGCATGCTTGAGTTGACAGCCATTACTGTATTGCACGATGAAGTCAGGCAGACTTTTATGTGCTGTGCAAGTCACATTGTAATGCTTTGGGTGTAACAAGTCACTGACGCCAGTCTGTCTCTTGTTGGACAAACCTAAGGTAGAAAGCTGCAGTGCTGACCCAGCAAATTGGTGAGAAACAGCGGGATGGCCAGTGAAAACAACAGATATTGGATAATAAGATGTGATGATGTTCCAAGGAGCTGATCCTTACAAATGTAAGAGAAATAAGGAAGAAATAATGTACCCCTGACCAATTACTTTGCCTAGTAGGTTGTCTTGTTTTATATTGAAGTGTCATTGAAGTGAATTGTCTGGCTTTGTTGAATAGAACATTTTGAACACTAATGTATTTTCATGATAGCGATGCTTTGTATTCTGAGGTGAGGCACTAGTAGTTGTCAGTAGACAAGTTTACAGTGTCTTACTGGTGGTAGCTCAATATACTACCTTTTCTACCAAAGTAAATGAAAGTAAAGGGTATTTGAATGTAATAAGAAGATCCAGGATTTGTTGTCCTCCCTCTTCGAAGACTATATAACTGGTCAACCTAGTCCCTGTTTTTATCCCTGGTGACACCAAAACATTTATCACCAGACCCATCTTCAACCTGTGCTATCACTGGCCAAGCCAGATGGTGGGAATTGGCCATTATTCATAATGGGATTCAATAACTACATTTTATTTTTTTCTGCAGAGTTTAAGGCTAGGAGTGGTACACACAGTATTTGCATTCTATGAAAAGCTTAACTCCATGTATTCATTAAAGAAAAGTCTTAATATCTGCACTCATAGAGATGGATGGCCATCACTAATGGGCAATGAGACTCTGCTGCCGTGCACTGCATGCGATGAGTGGGGACATATTGACAGAAGGAAAGAGCAGAGTAAGCAGAGTACTGCTGCTCCCTTATTGTTTACTATCGGGCAAGAGACGTGTTCAAACTAAACTATTTTGCTGCATTGGTGGGCAGTACTGTGGCTGTGCATCAGAAGTCTAATTCTGGTTGTTCTCAAGCCTGGCTGACCAGAATTAAAAAATTCACTGGAAGATAAAACACTGAAAGTCTGTATTGAGATGCCTATCTGGAGTTTATAATTTAGTAGGCTTATACCTTGAAGAAACACAAACAAGTGTTAAGGGTAAAGTCCACCTTTACAAAAAATAAAAATAAATGCACATATATTCATGAAAGAAAAACATGTGCATTCATTATTTTTTGCTTTGCAGCCAGTAAAGCATTACACTGTCATCAGTGGATTGCGGGTTCAATGCTCTGGCTCCTGCTGATTTTTCCTCCTGTCCCTGTCTATACAGATTTTTGCTCCTGTCCCTATCCCTGTTTAAATGTGCAACTATTAAGATTATTCTAATGCTGTCATTACTTTTGTTCAAATGATTTGTTCCACTGATCCTTCTGCAAATAGGCCAGCGGTGGGAGTGGACAGTGCCTGTAGTGGCTGTTAAAATGATGATTGAACTCGGTGGACTTGTGAGAGTTTGGTCCATACTGACATGGTAGCATCACACAGATGCTGCAGATTTGTTGGGTGCACATCCATGATGCAAAGTTCCACCAGCCTGAACTGTTGATACAATGCAGGATCGATCCATGCTTTCATGTTGCTTACATCAAATTCTGACATGACCATCTGAATGTCGCAACAGAAATCGAGACTCATCAGACCAGGCAACGTTTTTCCAATCTTCTATTTTACAATTTTGGTGAGCCCTTGCAAACTGTAGCCTCAGTTTCCTGTTCTTAGCTGACAGAAGTAGCACTCAATTTGCTCTTCTGTGGCTGTAGCCCATCTGCTTCAAGGTTCAATGTGTTGTGTATTCAGAGATGCTCTGCTGCATATCTCGGCTGTAACGAGTGGTTATTTGAGTTACTGTTGCCTTTTTCAGCTTTAACTAGTCTAGCCATTCTCCTCTGACCTATGGCATTAACAAGGTATTCTTGCCCAGAGAGCTGCCGCACACTGGATATTTTCTCTTTTTCAGAACATTCTCTGTAAACCCGAGAGATGGTTGTGTATGAAAATCCCAGTAGATCAGCAGTTGCTGAAATACTCAAACCAGCCCTTCTGGCACCAACAACCATGCCATGTTTAAATCACCTTTCTTCCCCATTCTGATGCTCGGTTTAAACTGCAGCAGACCATCTTGACCATGTCTGCATGCCTAAATGTATTGAGTTACTGCCATGTGATTGGCAAAAAAAAAAAGACAAGACAAAAGTGAGGGAGCAAAGCTAAGGAGGGTTATCTAGTAAATGATAAGGAGGGTTATCTAGCTGGGCTGAATGTTGCCAAAGAAGATGCAAATTAAATGGTGTACTTACTAGTGTGGGTCCGAGGATCGGATGAGGACCGGTTTGTGGGAGGATCGTGAAGTCCAAGATGTGTGTTCTCAATGGAGGCTGGTGTACTGCTACTCATCTCGAGCAGGCGAGAGACGGAGAGGAGGGAGGGGCGTGTGACAGCACTAAGATATTGTCCGTGTCCCCGCTGCTGTGATGTGAAGTTCCGGCGGTGTACACGGGTAGTGTTTGACTGGGCTGCTCTGACTGCAGCTGTGGGTAGTGCGGCTAAGTCTATGTGTGGACCGGGGCCCGACAAGTGCCCGAGCATTAGTAGTGTGGTGGGTCAAAGTCAGCCGGGAAGCCGACGAGGTGATGGGTGATCAAGTCGGTGTGGTTAAGGTGGGGGATCGGGAGCAACGCGTTTTGAGGCTAAGACCTCTTTCTCAAGCTCAACAGGAATGGTATAAAGGCGGCGGGAATCTGCCGGTTTAAATGTGACAGCTGGGCGGAGTTTGGAGGCAGTGGGCGGTAGAGACGCAATTTGAAGCTGTGGCCTAAATGTGTATTTGCAAATTGCGTGTGTACTATAAAATAGGCTGGAAGGGTTGAACAGTACATAAATTCGTAATAAAGGAGTATAGGGAAACGAAAAATAATGATATTAGAACGAAATCTGGGCATCAGAGTCGTGGGCGGATCTTGTAAAGGGCATTGTAATTGACATAAAATACGATCTGTTTGGAAAAGGTGTAAATATAAGCTTTATTTTACAAGTGGGTGGAACAATGATTTGGGAGATTGATTGTAATGTGCTGAATCTAAATTCACAATTATGCATAAAGGGGGCCAATGTAAGTTAATGGGAACTAGAAATGGGGCTGCTAAAATAATGCCTGTAATAGGAATGGTCCTTGTAAGGAATGGATAAAACGGTTTATTCATTAATCATGATAAAAAAGAATTGATAAAAAGGTGGGAAATAAAACAAGGTTAAAATCGAAAAAAGAACCCAACTCATGAAAATTAAATTTTAACATTTATAAAATTGTATGTGATTTTTTGCCATGTGATTGGCTGATTTAGATATTTGTGTTAATGAGCAGTTGAAGAGATGTATCTAATAAAGTGGCCAGTGAGTGTGTGTGTATATATATCTATATATAGATATAGATATATATCATATATATATCCCACGGGGATCGGTAGGTGCTGGATAACTGTAGTTTTTGGTTGCTTGAGAGTTAATAGTAACTCTCAAGCAACACCCCTGCAGCATCCTGGACCCATTCACTGTTTCCATTCACCTACTAGCTACAAAATCTAGTCGGCAGATGAATGGAAACAGCGGGCAATGGGTGGGAGCAATAGCCAGCCTGCTATTGCAATTTAAAACAACCATTAGCAAGCTGGCTATTGGTTCCAATTGTTTACATTCTACTGCCAACAGCGGAATCCAACCACTGGCTGGCAGCAAGATGTAAACAGAGAATTTCCTTAGCAACTAAATAAACTGCAAAAAAAAATCAAGGGTATATTATGATTTTTTTTGTGCCAGTTGCTTGAATGCTAAATAATGGGGAGTTTACTCTGCGTGTGTGTGTACAGTATATATATACTGAGTGGCCAGATTGTTATGACCACCTGACTCTGTAGGCAAATTAGCTATAATTAGCTATAATTTTGCGCTGAAGTTGCTAGAGGGCCAGACCATTATAAATAGGGAAGCAGGTTGTTTACCACGACTGTAGAAGTGATTTTTTTCTGAAGATATGGGTAAACAACGCGTTTAACAGCCTTTGGACGTGGGATGATTGTTGGCGCGTTTGGAGCCATGGAGCGAGTATCAGCAAAACAGCAGAATTCGTTAAATGTTCAAGAGCAGCTGCTGTTAAAGTGTTTAAAGTCTGGACTATTAGCCGAAAATCTGGGTCCGAACGTGCGAATTGTGGCCATCAGCGACTAGTCAATGTTAGGGCAGAATGGAGAGTGGCAAGACTGGTACAAGACAACAGAAGGGCAACAGTGCAGTGTCATATTCCTCGCATCACCTTTCAACATCTTGTGGAGTCACGAGGCAGCCCAACAAAGTAATCTCGTGGAGTCATCTTGTGGCCCAACGAAGTACTGATGGGGTGGTCATAATAATCTGGCCACTCAGTGTGTGTGTGTGTGTGTGTGTGTGTGTGTGTGTGTGTGTGTGTATATATATATATATCAGAGAGAGAAATAAATCTGTGCATTTGTCTGTGTTATTGATGCAGGACTTACTGTGACCAGAGGGTTGATGGTAAGTAATCTCCATATTTATCGTAAGATCATTCTCAAGCTCTGATGCTCATGTTTCAGACACTGAAGGAAGGTAGTGTTAAGGCAGCTAATATATTTCAGACCGCAATCAAATAGGGGTCAACTGGCAGTGCAGAGACCACATGCAGAGAAAACTGCAGGGTAAGAAATTGTGCTCTGTAATATCAAGTTAAAGCAGCCTCATAGCTTGAAAGTCACTGAGAAAGCCACAGATTGACAGTACTGAAAATCACATCTACTGCTATGCACAGACCATTATTACTGTTTGATCATCATCTTTTTTTTTTTTTTCCTTAAGTTTTGTTTGCTTTAAATTACTGATTTTTTTGGTGTAAAGCATTCCTTCTTGTATTGGCAATATGATGACTTACAGGTTAAGTTGCCTAAAGCAATATAAATCTTAAGCAGACCAGCTGACGTGCCATACAGTATTGAAGGTAGGATCCCCGTCATAAACACAGCTTTGTCCACTGATTTATTCCAATTGAGGCAGAGCATGACTGGATTATAGAGTAAACAACACCCAAAGCATTGTAGGTGACGATGAGTATGAACAATAATAATAAATTACTTGAAAATTGAATTTTGAGAGATGAAGCTTCAATGGCAGGGTGAGGTCACAGCTTTTCATAAAATACAAAGCAAAAAAAAAAGTACACCAAAATTGATTAAATATAAAGTTAACTTGAGAAAGCAAGTACACAAGGCTGGATGCAGTAGGATGCTGGTTTGAAAATATTATGAAAGCAGAATATTTACACGCATAGCGGGATATATTAATATTCTATTGTATGTATATTTATATTGTACTGCAAGTTTTGGTAGATAACTCTTGGGGTTGCTGCTGTTGTAGACAATGTGTATGCTTACTGTGTTTATATGGTCCCTTTTCGTTCTGGTTAATACACTATCTAAAATGTTTGTTATATCTATTCAATATTCCATGATATTCCATGCATATGGTACCCTTGAAGGTAATCAAACATACAAAGTTGCCAGGTAGAAGCAAAACTTGTACTGTGATGATTGAATCACAATAAAACGAGTGGAACGCAAGTGAATACACAATTATCTGGTACCACTGGTAGTATGCATTTGTGGGTTGTAAATACAACAACAAAAGTACATTAAGTACGGGACTTTTTAAGGTGTCGTACCAGGAACAAAATAAACACAATTACATTATCATCATATCACAAATTTATTGTTTTAAAATATTAAGATAGCATTATATTAACATTAAACAAATAAGCCAAACCGCTGATGTACAAATGAATCTCAAATGGCGGCTCCTTGCATAAAAATCATATCTACTACCAAATACCTCCTTGTCCCAGGATGTGGATAAATACACATCCTGGGACAATCTCCCAGGAGATATATGGAATGAGAAGCGAACAAGAACGGCAGGATAAGCAGAACTTGGTAATCTTACATATATGCCGAATGTTAATGGGTACTTCCTATCCTCTTCTACTAGCAGTCCTACCATCTCACTCTTTCCCCATTCAATCCCCGCAGCAACGTATACTGTCTGGAAATACTGGCATGTGATGTTTGCGCTGTGGCGAGCGATATGCTGCGGCGGGGTTTGAATGGGAAAAGAGTGAGACAGTAGGAATGCTCGTAGAAGAGGATAGGAAGTACCCATTAACATATGGCGTATATAGAAAATTATCAAGTCCTGCTTATCCTGCCATTCTTGTTCACGCCTCATTCTCTACATCTCCTGGATTATGGGGGGCATGCCCTGGATGTGTATTTATCCACCACTAAACTATCATAAAATGGCCACCTCATATCTTCCTGAGGAAGCTTTGGCAAAAAGCATAAAAGGCTGGACCCATTGCACATTGACTTCTAATTCAAGGACCAAAATCATGATTATAAGACCTATGCAGTCATTAATTATAGAGAGATTATTTGTTGAAGAATACATTGAATCAATTATGTACAGAATGTGTATATGTGGTCCAAGGAGGTATTGTGCTTTGGTAGTGGATATGATTTTTATGCAAGGAGCCGCTATTTGGGATTTATTTGTTCATCAGCAGTTTGGCTTATATGTTTTAGTGTTAGTATAATGTTATTTTACTTTTTTAAACAATACATTTGTGATATGATGATAACGTAATTGTGGTTATTTTGTTCCTGGTACGACACCTTAAAAGCCCCGTACTTAATGTACTTTGTTGTTGTATTTATGAATAAAAGGGTGCGATATCATGTTCTCTTTGGTGATTCAAAATATGTGTATACATTTGTATGTTTTAAGTTATCCTTGTAGGAGAATGTTTTCCTTAAAAAGATGCTTGTGTCAGTCACTAAAGCATGTGTGTTGCCCTTACCTAGTAATGTCTGTGTCTATGGGGTCCACTGGCCATTCTAGAGTAGATATTGTTCTTGGACAGTGGGTTTCTCAGAAGGAAAATTACTTGCCACTTTAGGATGTGTGGTTAGTGCAAATGTTCATCTCATTTGAGATTTTTATAAACCATTTATTGGTTAGGAGCAATGCATTAATCGGTAGAGGAATCCCCATTCTTCACGGTTTCAACAACAGTTTGTAATGGAATCAGAATGGAGTACACTATATATATAAAGTAGAGAAAGACTAAAACCCCCTGTCATCTTTTTTATATTCGCTGTGTCCCTGTGAGGATTTTTTCTCACTTCCTGCCTGGTCAAACTGTTGTCACTGAGACGATAAGTTAAGGGAAATCTCTTAGTTGAAAAAGAAAAGCTAAGACCCTCTGTGAAGTGTTTATTGCTGTGTCCCCTAGAGATTAAAAGTGATGGGAAATCCAATATTTTAGAGTTGTCAGCAAAACAAGAGGTGAGGGGAAATCTCCCAATGGGAACACCTATTCTGGTGACAGTTGTCTTAGGGGAATTCCCCTTTCATTGTGAGATATCCTTCAAATTTCTCTTGCATCTACAGGACAGGCAGTTAAGGGAAATCCATCCAACAGTACAGTACACAGACCGCAAAAATAATGTTATGGGGGTTTTAACTATCCAACATTACAAAAAAAGCAAAGTAACCAGAGGTAAGAAATTAAAAGAATTAAAAAACAACTAGAGAATAAGGAATTGTTTTTTGATACATATGGAAAAGGTGCAGATGTTAATTGTTGTGATAATGACACATGACTGACACTTTGGAAAAAATGCAGTACATAACTACCTGAAATATTTGTAGACACTGCTGTTCATTAAATAAAGCCATCTATAAAATCAGCAGTTAATTTGGAAAAAGTATGTTGCATATTGCTTTTCCATTCTTTGATGGCTAGCGACATGTAGTTGCTAATCCTCTAGTTATCCAGCTTGGTACCATAGATTTCTAAAGCCCACTGCTGTCTAATAATGTAAGCCGAAATTTCACATGACTTGTGCTCTGTTTTGTCCATGAATAATGCAAAGTATTACATTCACTTCCGTGGCTCGCATGTAATTATTTTACAATGTGGCTGTTTGATCTCAAGATCAAATGAGGTGTCAATAGATGCAGGTTGTTAAGGTGATAATGAGTTATGGTAGAAGCAACCTTAATTAAAGCTTACCTGTTAAAACAGCTAAGATAATACTGCTTTGTGATAGCTGTAATTAGCCTAGAAGCATCTAATGTAATTCTTCATGTTTAATAGTTTCAGAGCATTAACATATACATTGCAGGTGTTTAATACCCATACAATATTAAAACATTGTCATAAAAATGCTAATTAGGCAGTTCATCTCAACTTAGTCAACAGAATTTGTAACACTGCATTATTACTTTTGTCTAAATACAGCTATTATCTGTTTGTATCCACATAAATGCACTAGTTTCTGAAACCTAATCCTTTAAATTAAGTAAAAATTGGGTTTACATAGAAACTGTTCTAAAATTCTTGACGATGTTGAAGTAAAGAGAAGAGATGACGTAAAAACTAAAGGAAAGAAGTTAATGCTTACGGCAGTGAGTCATGTTATAGTTGTCATTTGCTGGTCTATGTTGTAAAAAGAAATGAAGCATCTGATTACTTTGGGGAGCTCATTCATATTTCTTCTTGAAATATACACACATTTTAATGTGTTTGAACATTTGCACTGTCACTGATGCATTTCAATCTAGCTATAAACACAAGTTTGGGGGTCCGAATTTGTGAACTGATTGCCAAATAATCATCTTGTTTTTCAGAAAGGGGCTTAAACTTACACACTTCTATCACCCAACTGTACATGTACATGTCTGCTCTGAGATGACAACACCTGAGCTACCCTCAGACTGACATTCACAATTGACAGGGAAGGTCACATCCAGCCAACTTAGTTTTTCCTGCGTACAAAATTGGCAAGCAATGCCTTAACGAAATGTTGGTGAATTAATTTTCAGAATGCTATGATACAAAAGCAATGATATTTGGCTTGTTTAGTGGCCATAGAGCTTTGTAGCAATGCCTTAAATGTTTGGAAAAATAGCTTTATTTTATTTACTTTATTTAATGTAAATTTTTCTTGCGAGTAATATGGAAGATGCTTTAGCTGCCATTGTCTACTTTGGAAAAACTAGTTGCCAAGCTGTTTTACTGTCCTCTTGGCTTCACAACTTTATGAAATGAGTGACCCTGAACATAAAACCAGGCCAGGAAAGAAAACAAAATGTCAAAAGTCCTTATCTGCGTTCTTGTTGAAGTTTTCAAAGTATTGAAATGAAAGGGCAGCCAGCTGACATCTAGTGCCAAAGTTCCTGTTGCTGATTCAAATCTAGTTATAATCTCTCCTGTAATTAATTAAACTGAAGTGTTCCATGTACATTCACTATCTTGTGGTTCAAGTTTATGACTTCCCTTTTGTGTTTTGGGTTCCTACACCATTTAGTAGTTGGTAAAGACCTGAACAAAAAAGTTACTGGCTTACTTCAGCAGAATAATGTCTATAGCAAAAAGAATAATTCATATTCAGTACACAGCACAATAAACCACTCCCTGTCTACTGAAAACCTGGACAGTCTACACACACCACAGACTCCCTCCTCTCCTCTTTCTTTTTTTATTTTCACCTTCCCTGTTCATTAATCCCACATTGGCTCTTAAAGGACCCAGTTTCAAAAACAAGTAAAAAGATTGATTTAAGGGCTATCTAAGGAAGTACTCAGCTCTGGCAAATTACAGTACCTGAGCAAAACCCCCTGTCTCCAAGACTTGGTTCCCAGACATTCATGCCCTCTCTTGTAAACTCTTAATCCTGTGTCTGATTTCCATTTATGACATGGTATTAGCATGTTGTTTATGTAGACATAGGTGTAACAATCATTCATATATATTGTACTACTTTTTAGTGGTTAGGGCACTGGGTGGTAGTATTATGTTTAATGTATTATCTCTTGTGGAACTACATGGTTATGGTGCCATTTCCTGTTTCTCTGTGTTCCCATTGTTTCTAATAAAACAAGAAGGGCTAGCCATGTGTACAGCAGCTTTCCAACAGGTTATTGGCCCAGCTACAGCCAAAGTACTTAATACTGCAGATTACAGCAAAACAGCCTCTGAAAAAGAGTCAAAACACATATAGGATGACTATGAACAGTGTTTAACCAGTTAAGTTTTCAGTTGCTATTCTGATAAACAGAACCACAAATCCTGGAAGTTTAAAACAAAGATGCTGCTGATAAGAGAGGGTTCATAGAGGTGTATACAAGAGCCCAGACCAAATACAATTATAGATGAGTGTTCAGAGAAAGATCAAAACACTCAAGTTACTATATCTCTGAGCATAGATGGTAATCAAATTGTGCATATATTATGCAAGTAGGAAACAGCAAAATAAATGTGGGAAGGGCTACGCAAGAGGACAAACTTTAATTACAAACTGCACTTAATTAGAAATAAAATCAGAATATGCTAATAAAGTGTCAGCACATGCAGGACCATAAGAGATGTTTAGAAATGCTGAAAGGCCTGAAAGCTATAGGAGAAGAAATAAAAAAAACTTTCATATAGCAGAACCACTACTCAGTGGTCTCCCAGACAGCTATTAGACACTTTTACAGCACTCACCCAGATAAAGAGTTTACCCTGGAATATGTTAAAGGAAAGCTTGTGGATGAATATAAATCACAAAAAAGTACAAACAGTTTACACTGAGTGGCCAGATTATTATGACCCCCTGATGTTTTTAGGCAAATTAGCTATAATTTTGCGCTGAAGTTGCTAGAGGGCCAGACCATTATAAATAGGGAAGCAGGTTGTTTACCCTGACAGTAGAAGTTATTTTTTTCTGAAGATATGGATAAACAACGCAATTTAACAGCGTTTGAACGTGTGATGATTGTTGGCGCTCAGAGCCATGGAGCGAGTATCAGCAAAACAGCTGAATTAGTTAAATGTTCAAGAGCAGCTGTTGTTAAATTGTTTAAAGACTGGACTGTCAGCCAAAAATCTGGGTCTGAACGTGCAAATTGTGGCCATCAGCGACTAATCAATGTTAGGGCAGAACGGAGAGTGGCAAGACTGGTACAAGACAACAGAAGGGCAACAGTGCATCAAATTACTGCAGATCTTAATCAGGGATCCTCTCAAATGATCTCTTAATGCACTGTTCGCCGTACACTACATCATATGGGATATGGAAGCCGAAGGCCTGTTTGAACACATTTGCTGTCTGCAGTTAACAAGATAAAACGTCTCCAATTCGCACAGGAACACAAGGATTGAACAGTTGAGCATTGGAAAAAAGTCATGTGGTCCGATGAATCACGTTTCCAGTTGCATCATGCAGATGGCAGAGTGAGAATTTGGCAGAAACAGCATGAAAGCCTGCACCCTACAGGCATGAGTACAACCCTTCAAGCTGGTGGGGGCCGTGTTATGGTTTGGGGCATGTTTTCCTGGCATTATTTGGGCCCTTTAACTCATGTGGAACAACGTCTGAATAGCACAACATACCAAAGTATCGTTGCTGATCAAGTTCATCCTATCATGTTGATGGCGTATCCCAATGGAGATGGCTTCTTCCAAGAAGACAATGCACCATGCCACGGTGCTGTATTGTGCAGGAGTGGTTTCAAAAAAATGAGGGAGAATTGACCTTGCTTAGGTGGCCCCCACAATCACCAGGTCTCAATCCAATTGAGAATTTGTGGGACGAAGTTGAAAGAGCCATCAGGCAGCTGGTTCCACAACCATCAAATCTGACAGAACTGGACAGTGCTATTCATCATGCATGGTGTCAGATTCCTCGCATCACCTTTCAACATCTCGTGGAGTCAATGCCAAGAAGAATCGCTGCAGTATTGAAGGCAAAATGTGGCCCAACGAAGTACTGATGGGGTGGTCATAATAATCTGGCCACTCAGTGTAAATGTTCCTGCAGCAGAATCTGCACAAAGTACCAGCAATAATAGCAACATGCATCGTGAAACACATAAATGTTGTGTGTGAAAAAAAAGGTCACTTAAAGGCAAACTGCAGAATTTGGAAAGCTTGAATGTATCAACAAAAGTTAAAAGGCCAAAAATGGAAAAACATTGAACTGAATTCCCACCTGACTTGGAACACAGGAAACATGAAAAATGACCAGGAAATCTTTTCTCAAATGTATCGACAGCAGACCACAGCAAAGATGAAGTTCTAGATAAACCTGAACACTATCTTGCCCATATAAGCAATCTATTTGGCACAATGCATAAAATACTTTAACCTCCTTGGCAGTATTCCCGAATGTGTGGCTCGGGGTTAATTTTCTGTACCATAAGCGGTAACCCCGAGCCATACTCGGGAATACACAGCGCGTCTCTTACCTTGTCCCTCGAGCCGTGCTGTGTCTTCCGGGTTCCGTCCCTTGCGAGTGTCCACGCTGCAGGGGGCGGAACCGGCGGGAGCTTTAAAAGTTAGAAAAAAATGAAAAAAAACCCAGAAAACAAATAGAATGAAAAAAGGAAGAAAAAAAAAAAAAGGAAAAAATCATACCGCCAGGGAGGTTAAATAGATAATAGCACAGCGTACACGAGTGGCAAATCATGAATTAAGATATTCTGAGGAAGCATGACATTATGTTTGACTACTGTACCATCCTATCCAGAACAAAATGGTGTTGCAGGGAGAATGAACTACTCCTTATGGGAAAGTGGCAGACTTATGCTTTATGATGTGGATATTTTGGCTAGAAATGTGAAAGCTACCTGTTAATGAGAAGCAAATGTGGATTAAAAGGTGCAGATGCAAAGATGTCATCTCTCAACCAGCTCCAAGCTTTGGAATTTTCACAAATAACCTCAAGGGAAACATGCAGTTTAATGTAAATGGGTTTTTACAGCCAAATATAGATTAAAGGTAAAATCCATCGATACAGAGCAAGATTGGTTTTAATGGGATACTCACAAAAGTATGGTTAAGATTATGATGCCACTTTTGTTCTAATTGCAAAACAAAATACTTTTATAATCTTGCAGATTATATTAAAAGAAACACAACTGCCTGACAATGTCAGCAGCATGGATGGATTTTTCCTTTCCAGGTTGGCCTGGCCTTGATGTCATTGCTCTAAGCATTTGACAAGTGAAGCTGAATGATCCCCTGCTCTTCTGCTATTTCTCTTTTTTCCTCAGTTATTCCACAATTTTGGCTTCCTATTGCTAGACTTTAATGATTATTGGCAAGGGTCACCACATGGACACCCATTAACTAAAACTTGTGCAACTTTGACACTTGTTAGGTTTCTTTCTGTAATGCACTGTACAGATGCATTTATTTATATTGTATAGCTTTCTATCGATTTTTTTTCTATTGTTGAGAATTGGCTTAACCATCAGCTTTTCCATTTTCCCACAAGGCTGTAAAGTTGTATTTGCTATTAATAATGGAACATGTTTTAGATACTATTCCACCTCTACTGATGCCAAGTGTTACTGTCTGAGGATATTCCAAATTTCTCAAGTTCTATAAAAGTTGAGATCATTCCTATATGTTCTTACAGAAACAATACATGATTGATAAACCAGAGATGTCCCAAACTCTGATGATGTTTGTGCTTGCTGTTGATGTTAGTACATTATATGAGTATCCACAGCTATAATCATTGGTGTTCACCAGGCTCTTACTTTTTTTCTTGAGGTCAGTACAGTTTTACTTTCTGTAACTAAAGATTAAACTTTTACTAACAAAATCATCTTAACTCCATTCATACATTACCACTATCTACAGATAAGGTGGGATTGGCCTTCCTTGAATTCTATATTTTATTATTTTGCATCGTAATTGGTTGCAATTCGATATGAGGGAACTAGGGTGGGTCCAGTTTGCTGGAGGTGGAGAAGTCAGTGAAAACCAGACTTTGTGGAAAACCCAATTGAAGTATAGAGGAAACAATGCCATGGGATATTTGCACCAATGATAAAACCTACTTAAATATTTAGTCATTACCAAACACTAGTTATGATGTCACCTGGGATCCTCATCATTGTGTTTACAATTCTGCAAAAGGAAATGTTTTTAAGAATTTTTGAAATGTGTAAAAGGGGTACTAATGTACTCATTCCCCTGGGATGAGGTGGATATCTGGGAGGCTGACTTTTCTAAAGGGGGTTTCGAGATACCTGAAAGACCCCTCCGCAAACCCATACATCCTTTTTAGGGGAATGCTGTGGGGAAGATGCCTATGTCCCTCAACATTGAGACAGAGATGCCTTTCGAGGAGAGGGAGGCTTTACTTTGTTGACAGAAATATGGCTAAATATGGTAAAAGATATGGTAATGTTTGGGTACAAGGGCCTTTTCCTCACATCAAGTCCCCAAAAGGTTGTGGGGGGACTTATAGGATGATGTAAGCCTTATGTCAAATAAGGGGGGCCCCATATATAAGCCTTTTGTAGAATAAGGGGGACCCCAATAGAATGAGAGCAATTCCCCTTAATACTCATTCCCTTAAATAAAGAACATGTAAATAAACAAACACACTGAAAATAATGACGTAATGAAGAAATGCTATAATAAAATGACATCATAAAAATGTAAAACATCTCCATATGTAAAGTCAATGTCGATCACATCGACCAGCTATGTAGATACATCATCAGCCATAAGGACCTGCTGTCTAATAAGGTTTCCCTGTTGCTATAACATAAAACAACACTGCCCCCACTGACAGAATCAATGGCTATCCTGTAATGTAAAAAGCCCCAGGGATCCTGGGTGATGTCTATGACCAGATATGGTCATGACCATATTTGGTCAATGACTTCACCATGGATTCCCAGATGCTTTGTTTACATGCTAGTAGCTGGGGATTGGGACAGGCGTTCTAGCCAAATATGGCCAGTTTGATGCTTCACCGAACCGCAAACCAGCTAGAATCGTGTCAAACTCACAACTATCATTTACACCAGTAGGACATTTTTTTCTGATCAAAACTTTAGTTTAGCTTTCTACAATAAATATTTTTTACTTTCTCTTTTTTTCTACTATTCTACTATTTCCATATTCCTAGCATAAGGGCAAACAAATATCACATGGCATGATCTTGGTATTAAAGTAATTTCCTTCCGTTTGAATACAAATCAGATAAGTCATTTTGCCCCCCTTGTCCTTGCTTCTTTCTACTGAAGAAATCTGCAAAGTGTTTACATTAGATTCGGTCTGTGTTTCTCATTACAATGCGATAATATGTCACAGCCACTGATTCATCAAATTATTGTGCAGCTCAAAATCTATAAGATTTTAATTGAAATAAGTACCCATTCTACCGAGTGGATGAAACAATGGATAAATTCCATCCTTGCACAAATAATTAGCTTTTCCACGCACATATATAGAGGTCTTTTCACTGCCTACACCTTGTGATAACCTATTTTGCCTCTTGATAAGTGTGTCGGAAACATTTCCATGATGTGCATCTGCATTTTGTTGTTAATACTTAACGTTTGAATTGTCTGAAATGCTGAGTGTATTTGGGTTTGGATTTGACTAGATTAAAAATTCATAGAAAAATTACAATGATGAAGGATGTTGTTGTTAAGCCTTCCAGTTTGTTTTGTTGAAGACTAGCAATGCTCTAGTGGCATCTCTAGACATAAACATCAAGGTCATGTGTCTTGAGTCTCAGGGATATGATACGCAGACCTGCAAGATTCCATTGTGTTCCTTCCTTCCTTTCTTGATAAAGACAATTAATCCAGAAGTACACCTTTTTCATTTTCATGCTCCCGATTACTGATTCAGGGATCAGTCAGATGGTATTGACCATACAGCACATTTCCCAGCAATAGAGATAACTGCTGAAGGGTAGTCACTAAAGGCTATGTAAAGAACAGCTTGGCGAGACTTAAAGTGCACCTGTGCACAAACTATGGTTATTAAAGCATTTACATATTCTTAACTAACAGTAAAAGAGTAATAAACCAAGCCCTTACTGGCCTCTCTAGCTGCATGTAGTGTGATGTACTTCATATTTAAAGGTCACAACAGAGACTCTAAAGTTGGGTTTTAGTTAGTTTTTAACACCCCATTTCAGTGCCTCTATTGAGAAGTTTGAAGATTAATTTCCTCAAATGCCCATAGCTACAGAGGTGAATGGGAGAGTATTTTAAAGTGTTTATGGTGGCTCAGAATATGTAAATATTTTTGTCTACAGTCTGGGCACAGGTTTACAGAAAGGGCTATCGCTGTAGGCTATGTTTATACAGGAGCCACTGTCAGCACTACTGCAACACAGATTAGGACTAGGCTGTCATCTTGATATGTGGTTGCAGGAGCAAAGTTTATTTTTTTAATCGAAATTTACATCTTTAACCCTTAGTTAACCTCAGTCAGCCCTGCTTCTTTTCTATTTTTCATTCTCAGTTTTAACTTAATTTTTGCAGACTTTTTTAAAAATATTTTTTTTAATTGTATTCAACTTTGATATATATACACACATACACACACTTTGTGTGTATATATGTAGTGAGGCACTGGCTAGAAAGATGTTGGATAGTATGTATGCACCACTTAGCATTCACATAGTGAGGGCCTCTAGAGTTTATGGCCGATGTATAGAAAACAAACTTTTTGCTCCTGGAGCTCAGAGCTTTGATTGGAATAAAGCCTCTATTCTTATGTTCACATCTTACCTGGCACACAAACCTTATATTTAGTCACAGCTGTGCACATACCTTTTATATATGTCAGCTGCTCAGGGCTCTGTGAGAGACTGCTGCTGGGTTAAAAGCCTGAGAGCTGACAAAACACTAAAAAGGTACCTATGCTTTGTTGGGGGAACCTATAAAGTTGACACCCTGTTATTATTATTATTATTACATAGTATTTATATAGCGTCAACAGTTTGCGCAGCGCTTTACAATGTAAGGAAGACATTACAATTACAATACAATTCAAGACATGATGGTAAGGAGGGCCTGCCCCTGAGGGCTGAAGGAGGAGGGGAAAATGATGCATGAGGAGGTAGCTGTGTGGGGATGAATTGTTTGAGAATGTGATGGTTCAGTGGTTAGGTTGAGGTGGGATAGGCTTCCCTGAAGAGAAGAGTCTTCAGGGAACGCCTAAAGGACAGTCAGGGTGGGAGATAGACGGACAGGTTGGGGTAAAGAGTTCCAGAGGATGGGAGAGACTCTAGAGAAGTCCTGGAGGCGAGTATGGGGGGAGCTGGAAAGCAGGAGGTCTAGGGAAGAGCGGAGTGGACGGTTAGGGTGATATTTTGAGACAAGGTCTGAGATATATCTGGGGGCAGAGTTGTGGATGGCTTTATAAGTGACTGTTAATATTTTGAATTTTATCCTCTGGGCGAGTGGAAGCCAGTGCAGTCAGTCTGTTAGTCAGGAAGTGACCAGATTTTAGTTAGTGGCTTGAATGAGCAGATGTTTTGTTGTTTTTATGCTTTTGACTTGCTGTACAAAGCCTTCCTGCATTGAAATTGTCAGGTCTATTCACTAAAGGGTTTAGAGTTTGGAGAAGGCAGGAGAAGTAAAACATCTAGGACAAAATAGCTGGTTTGGAAAAATGCTCCAATTCAGCTTACTTTCCAGTTGAACTATTTTGCCCTACACTGTTCACTTCTCCTTTCTTCTCCAAACTCTTCACACTTTAGTGAATAGACCTGTGTGTTTGCCTTTCTGAATAAAAGTGCTGGACTATCTTTCTTGGACTATTCTTGGGTGTCCCTGTCTCATGCATGGTTCACCACTGCCAACGATAGCCGAGCATGTCTCCCTTTTAAAAAGGTTGCAATATCAAAACAAAATAAAACTAAATAAATTCTTGCCCTCTAGGCTCTAACTAAACAGACAGATTTTCTCTCTAACAGGTGGTGAGCTTCTCTCAGCCACCTCAGAAAACCAAAGTATTTCCAGCAACCCTTTTACTCACAAAAGTTTCCAAATTGCAGCTCTCTCAGAAGGCTGTCTGAGTCCGAGGCCAGTACCCCATTATGCTCCAGCCTTCTCCTTTTATCTCACCTGGATAATTAATCAAAAATCAATCAAGGTGAGAGACAAGAAATCTGACCTGAATTTCACAGACCCAAAGTCTACCCAAAAACCCGGTCTGGATCCAAGCTAGTCTTGCACATATGAGAGATATTGAGGGGAAATATATTGCCCCTCGATGATTTCCCCTTTCCTTATGTTAAAATATATATAGTTAGTCTTGTTGCAAAGCACTGTATTCAGAGTCAGCATGTTGCATACTACCTGTGTGTGTGTGTGTGTGTGTATATATATACATATACACACACACACACTATATTGCAAAAAGTATTGGGACGCCTGCCTTTACACGCACATGAACTTTAATAAGCATCCCAGTCTTAGTCCGTAGGGTTCGATATTGGGCTGGCCCACCCTTTGCAGCTATAACAGCTTCAACTCTTCTGGGACGGCTGTTCATCCCAAAGGTGTTCTATCAGGTTGAGGTCAATACTCTGTGCAGGCCACTCAATTTCTCATTAATGGTTACAGGAAGCGATTGATTTCAATTATTTGTTTCCGAGGTCTGTGCTACCAAATATTAATTGAGGTTGCCAATAATTTTGTCCAGTCCATTTTTGGAGTTTTGCGGGAAATATTAGGTTTGGCAAAATAAATAAACATGAGAAATGCGGGGGGTGCCAATATTTTTGGCCATGACTATGTGTGTGTGTATATATATATATATATATACATACATACATACATACACACACATACACACTGAGAGGCAAGATTATTATGACCACCTGACATTTGTAGGCAAATTAGCTATAATTTCGCGCTGAAGTTGCTAGAGGGCCAGACCATTATAAATAGGGAAGCGGGTTGTTTACCACGACAGTAAAAGTGATTTTTTGAAGATATGGGTAAACAATGCGATTTAACAGCCTTTGAACGTGGAATAATTGTTGGTGCTCGGAGCCATGGAGCGAGTATCCGCAAAACAGCAGAATTTGTTAAATGTTCAAGAGCAGCTGTTGTTAAAGTGTTTAAAGACTGGACTGTCAGCTGAAAATCTGGGTCTGAACGTGCGAATTGTGCGAAAAGTTTTCACTGTTTACGATTGGGACTCAGGGCATCAAACTATGGCTTGCACTTGCTCATACCTTATCTAAATTATTATTATTATAATACAGGATTTATATCGCACTAACAGTTTGCACAGCGGTTTACAATATAAGGAAGACATTACAATCACAATACAATTCAAGACAAGGTGGTAAGGAGGGCCCTGACCCTAAGGGCTTACAATATAAATGCTGTTCCCCTTCATCAGACTTTTTTTAAATAGCATCTAAGAGAAAAATTAATACAATCTAAACAATAATCAAAAGACCTTTTAATTAGTATAGACACAATTATGTTTAATTGTGTAATTTTATTATTGCAGGAAGTAGTAGGCAAGCTAGTGTTTAACTTTGCATTACCTTGATGTTGTTCACGTGTAAACTGGTAGCAGTTGGGCTTTTAAAATCTGGCCCATTTGACTATGGTAAGAAGGAATAAGTGACCACAACTTAAACGAAGGAGATTCAAGTAAGATTTGCATGCCTGTGATCTGCAGTTACAGCAGATGCCTAATTGCTCATTCCTAGTACTTAAGCTGAAATTGTTATTGGGAGGATAGATTAAGAAAACGCTACAATGCAAAATAATTCCGCTAACAGAAGAAGATGATATTGTTGCTAGGTGATAAACAAGGAAACTTTGTGCACGGTACTGAATTCAGAGGACGTGCACCGCGCGGCTGGGGAAGTGTAATCACACTGTGGAAATGCAGAACTGCCATGTTATTGATTTGATAGTGTTTAATTATTTGACTTTTCATGATTATGAAGTACATTACAGGCTGTTACTTCAAGTGTAACCCATGTTCTAATAATAACTGGTAATGGCATTGCATGTTCAATGAGCTCTGCAAACATTTGTATTTGACTTTGTCAGAAAAAAACACTGGTAGGATTAATAATATAACACAATGCTGTTTTGGTGTAATTGTCTCGTAAATAATACCATAGTACAATAAATATTATATTAAACCGTGTGAAACTCTGCTCGTGCTATTTATTGAGATATATTTTGTGCCTACACAGATAACAAGTATGTGTTTTAAGATATGACGGCGTTCGAAATCCTCTCTGGGAAAGATCACTTACTGTTTGAGCAATGAACATTTCTGGCTTCATAGTAAATATTTCATGGGGCTGTACTTTGTAGCCATTTATAATGTTTTAATCATCAGTCAGTGTGTTATTACATGGCGTTGTGCAACCTTTTTTTTTATTTCAACATATTTAATTTTCGCAGCAAGGTTTCTCTGTTGCTTTGGCGTGTTCACAACGGCGGCAGAATTGCCAATCATCCAGAAATGTGTAGATAGTCTGTGTGAAAAGAAACCATTGGGAATCTTCCTGAATGCCACTAAATCCGCACTACAAAGTACAATGCCAACTGGCCTGAGCATTGCTCCTATCACATATAATCGCTAATACATAAAATAATCAATAAAATATTGATAATTAAAGCTAAACTCTGGACAGCTATTATTCATCCTTACATGTATTTTTGTAAATGCAAGCAGTGTAAGTACCTACACAAACAGAAGAAAAGCTGGCCACATGCTAGATTCTGCTGGGATAGTTTATTGAAGCCTATACCACATCATTGGTGTCCTCCCCAAAGTAAACCCCCACTGATGCATTTCACCCAATCACGGGCTTAGTTGTACAGACTGTATACGAGTAATCCCATGATTGGGTAATACACGTCAGAGGACCTTGGGCGGAACACCAGTGATGTGGTTCAAGCTTCAATAAACTATCCCAGTGGAATCTGGTGTGCAGTCAGCTCTTCTGTTTGTTTGGACTTATATTGGAGTGAGGATGTGTTTCTAGAAGTACCCAGCTCATTCCTTTTCTGAGCCATGGAGGAGTGGTTTTTCTTTAGGTGTTCTCAGTGTAAGTACCTGATGTAGCAGTTTAATTGACCTGGTATGAGCCTCTTGCAGTCCCTGAACAGCAGAGCTCAGACAGCTGGAGGGAGATGCAGCACATGAAGCCAATGTGTTGCAGTGCATGATGATTGGAGGAAACAGCAGAGTGACAGAGAGATTAGCTCATCAGTCTGCTACTTCTTTTGTCACTGTTCAGTCACAAGGTGGGAGCAGAGAGGAGATTTGTAATATATATATATATAATCACTTATGTGTTTTTATCAGTGTATTTAGCTGTTGACAAATTATATGTTGTCTGTAATTGGACAGTTGTCCATACTTTTTTTCCATATACTTTTTTTTGTTGGCAGTCTTAAGCAGCATTTTTGAATGTGTCAACGTTTTGCAGTTTTCTTTGTACAGTTATTTGTTTGGAAATGTGCTAAACAGCATGCTCTTGCCAATAGCTTCCATAGCTTATATTTTCCTAATGTGGTTTAGTGAAAAGAGAAAATTCACTAACTCCTATTGAGATAAGTCACTCAGGAGGTACCGTCCCACTACAGGGACATCAGTTGACACACTTCTTAATTATTTGTACCCAATGGGTGTGCATGACTTACTGGTACTGGTGTCCCATCTTCCACTGGGTGCAAGTCAGTACTCTTGGGTGCTTCTCTTCTATTTTGGCATAGAGTGTTGATGAAACATGAGGTAATCCACCACTGTAAATTACATGGCACAGTTTGTTTTAGTCCCAGATGATGAAACTGCACGTTTCTATAGCCAGTAGTGTGGTGAGTAGCTCATAAAAGGGGGCTGCATAAAAGGCTCAGAAAGCCCTTGGATCTTGTCACTGTTGTGCAGCTTTAGGAGATCTCTGCACTGGAGGTTACCACTGTGTATACTGTAGTTGTTTTTTTTTTGTAGTTTGTTAAAAATAATCACCTGCTGACTGTTAGGGGAACCCTTAGTCATTCCTGTAATGACATGGTGGATGCTACCGACATCTCCCCCTTTTATTAGGGTTGCTTATTTTCAGCCTGAGATTTTTTTTAACGTTATTTCTTTTTAACAATTTTATTTCAAATTGTATTTAGTCTGTACCTGCATTTATTGTATTGTACCTGCATTTATTTATTTATGTATTTAGTCTAAATCTGCATGAATTGTATTTAGTCTATAGTCTGTGCCCTTCCCTCCCTTACTTTTTCTCTTGAACTAAGTAGCAAAACTAAGCCTTGGCAAATCCTGCATGGAAAGATAGGCAAATAGAGAACACATATGGGTAACTGATCTAGCAGTTTGGGGCTAATAGTTATTTTTTCAGATGTCTTTAGGTCGGTCAAATTACATAGTGGCTCTTTTCCCCTTTGCCTAATCTCCAGCTTGGGACAGCCCTCTGTTGATGCAGAGAATGGCACTAAGTTGCATCAGCGCCACTCTCTGCTTCAATATAATTTAAATAATGCTCACTAAGGAGGAGATTCCATGATGCTCAATTACTCATAATATATCTTCAATGAATGACACTGTCCTTCATTCTGGAAAATGAAGGACATTTTGTGGGAAAAGAAAAGTACGGCAGGGGACTGCTTCTGATTGAGTAGTTCACACTGATTTGCTTTTTTATTTTATTTTGTAGCCTGTCTGTTGGCCCATTTAAATAAAAAACTAAAGAAAATGCCTGGGGTTGGCCGTTAATGTCCTTGGTTAATGACAGCAAGGCAACAAGCATTTTCAGAATACTGTAGGTGCATGCTATTCTCAGGAAAGATTTCTTAAACTGCTAGCTGAAGCTGAGGTGACATATTAATACTTTAGTCTCTTAAACCTTCAGAATAAAATATTGTTTGCAATGCATTATATGTTCCAAAGTTACAGGTGCACGTTACCCATTTATGGAATATGTTAGAATACATGAAATCTTCCATCATTTATTCATTGATAGACTAAGAATAGCATGGCACATACCTGTTCGGTTCGATGCTTTAATAAATGTGCACAGTGTTCCTAATCATATTCCATACAAACCTATTTTTTGTCTAATATTGTCACTATAATTAGACCTTCCTCTGCACAAACCTGTGTGAGAATAGATGGCAGGGATATATATTTACAGCTGGCATGCTTAGACAGCTGCTGTCTCTAAAATAATGACACTCAGCATCACTCCTATATTGAACAAGACTTCTATGAGAACATTGATGGTATATTTAATTGACTTTCTCACTGACCTTGAAGAAAGCACAATGTAAATATTAACGTTGGATATTAAGAGTTCCATGAGCAGTATTAGTGCATAAATTTGCCTCTAACCTTTCAATTTTTGTCTTTTATTTTTTTTTCCAATTCTAATATAGGCTATATTTAAAAATTAGTAAATAAGATTGACCACAAACTCAACATTTTACAGACTCCATCATTCTTAAATAGAAATGAAAGCTAAATATGGGTCTTGATCCATAAACACACACTATGCAGATATCACAAAATAAATTGTGCAAATGACATAAAAAATTTAATTCAAAAGAGAAAATCTTATTAGTTGCCGTAATGTACATTAGTTGCTTTAGTTCTGTGGATAAATTGTCCACCAGGTTTAATGCATTGTTAAAGTGAACCTGTCACTTTGCCCATTTAGTGTGAACAGGTCCATTGACCCCGCCCCCCCCCCATGTGACATGGGCCCTGTATTATTATAGGAAGGAAGAATGTGACATGCTCTTCCATGCCTGGTATTTACAAGGACTCCAGCAGGAACCTGTTATTAGCCAGAGGGGAGGCAGTCTTATCAAGAGGACCTGTTGCTTTGCTCTAAATAACTGAAGTACCAGCTTTATTTTCAAGAAGACGCATTTGTGTATTTGAGGTAAATAGTAGATAATATTATGTACACTGTATGTCAAAATATTGCTCAAACGCAAGGTAACCTGCACTCATACTAAATATAACAATATACAATTGTGACATATGAGATTTAGGTCTCTGTAAAATATAAAAAGAGAAAACAAACTGTACATTTATTGAAATGCTATAATCATTTATGTTCTGCATAGATTAGGCAGCACAGATTTGACTAGTTCCCATTTACAGCATTATGAGGAGTAGTACAGATGAACACAGTCTATTATGTCATCTATATCACATTACTGCAACAATGTTGCTTACGTCAGCAGGGTAATTAGATATTTAAACTGATTGGCAATATACTGTATCTTTTGATCGGGTACCACTATCCAGACATTTGGTGCTGTAATAACTCAGTTTGACTCAACAAAGGATATTAAGTGGGATTATCTTTATTTATTACAGGTTATTATATAGCACCTACAGTTTATGGAGCAATTTACATAAATTCACATCAGTCCCTGCCCCCAGGAGCTTACAGTCTAAGGTCCCTATTTCATATGCATGCATACACATACTAGGGCCAATTTAAACAGGAGGCAGTTAACCTACTGTGTTTGTGAAATACTTACACTTGCAGATGATTCACTTCCTGCTTTGAAAGGTGAAAATAACTTCAGTTTGCCAAAGCAATGCACACTGGGATTGCGTTGACATCAGCAGCTCATTGCTGGAAATCTCATCTGTAATCTCACTAAAATCTCAGGAAAAGGCATTTCCTCTCTTGAGATGGTGTGCATGGTCACATGTCCTAGTCACACGTGCCCGAAATTCAGGAAGTGAAAGGAGAGCTGGTAATCTGCCCTTAGTAAACATGGCCACTGCCAGAAGACTGGGAAAGAAAAGAGAAATAAGGTATGCAAAGAATACAAAGCAATTCTCTAGATTGTCATTACTGAACATTTCTAAAGGTGTGTTTATTTTTCTTTTAAAGATACAGATAAAGGTCCACTTTAAAGCTTAGCTGAAATTTGTGTTTAAATCAGCTGATAGAAGGCATCCAAAGCTTAAAGTAGACAAACATGTCCCCTTTTCAACATGCTGCAGAGAAGGACCCCTGCTCCCTGCTGATTGAAGAGCTCTAGTTCTGATTCAGAATGGGAAGTGTTTGATCTCTGCAGAGACCACTACTTCCACACAGAATCAAGAGTCCTCTGCAGAATTCTGGTAGAGGACAAACTTTTTGTCTCAGGCTGTGGCTGCTTTCTAAAGAAAACAAATTATAATATTTTGCAAATCTTTCTTCTGATCTACCTGGAATGCATTTAGTTAATTTATACTGAAGGTTCAGTTCTACTTTAAGCAGCCATCCAAACTACCTCAGCTTAGCTGGACCAGAATCAACATCCACTAACATAGCAATATATCCTCAAATGCATGTTCCAGGGCTGTGATCTTTCTCCACACTTCTTAGTAAGCCACTGACTTGGTTGAAAGCCGGTGCATCTTAGTAGTCCCAACACTTGATATGTAATTCAGGGATCTCAAGTCTCCCTGATGTTCAGGGAGTCTCCCTCTATTAGATAGCGGCTCCCTGGCGTCTGCGAGAGAGGCATTTTCTCCCTGAAAGGTTTACTCTGAGTAAACCTTTCCGATAAGATAACAGTGGGTAAGGTTTCAGAGTGAGGCTTGCCTCCTGGAGGAAGGTCATGTGATCTCTAGAGTAGCCTCAAAATGAGGCTTGGCTCACAGAAGGAAGAAGCTACTTGCTGCACAGAGAGAGCGGAATGGTTTTGCAGGTTGGGATGTCTGGTAATTGCTTGTTCCAAGTCAGTTGCTCATCAGGTAGTGAAGCAGGAGTAGTAAAAGAGAGACATGGAGATGGCAGCTCCCATACTTTAACAGATTTATTTTAAGCATGCTTTCAGTATTCAGATACATCAGTATCAGAAACTCTTAAATACTGGTGACTCAATAATATAGTGGAGTAATGATCTCTTTTCTCAAGATGTTTGGAGATAGGGACATTAGTGAAGTGGTAAAAGACAACTTCAACTTTAGATAAGTTATTTCCTGCTTCCCGCCTTTTCCTTAGTGCAATGCACTAAAATGTTTACCTTCAACCCTGGTCTGAAAATCCTCATTGTGAGGCCTTGTCCAGATCCATGCAGCCTTCGCCCAAAACAAGTTCTGGCTGGACCCTGCTCATGCATGTTGCACTTTGATTCAGTCCTGTGGCTGGGGCCATACTCCTCCTTTTGATCATTGCAGCCCCAGTCAGAGAAGTGCGGGGAGAGTAAAATGTATATATATCTGTCAGTCACCGCTCCCTGCAGGGATTCCCCCTCCTCTCTCTGTTCCACCAGCACTCTCTGCAGTGACAGATGGGAGGAGTGGCATGGCTGGCTCTGGCTTTAGAGAGGCACAGCCAGCTATCAGGCAGCCAGAGTGAATCTGGGCAATACAGTTAGGATCCTTCCCTGCTGTGACTCTGCACTGTCAGGTGATAGTGGGCATTAGCCCCTAAATGCTGACTTTGGGTCACAGGAATACTTTAGTAAATGTACACCTATGACCCACAAGAGAAGTAAAGCCAAAAAAAGTCTTGGCTCTACTTATTTTTTAAAGTGCTTTTCCACTTTCACTTCCAGCTGGTATTTAAAAAGCATTCTGTCCCTAGCTACATTAATGTACATGATCTATCCATGCATATTGGACTATACTTTTTATATCGGGAAGGTTGGTCATACTCTAACTTATCACATTTGCCTAACATACCTAGGTTTCACGTCTCATTATTTTTACAAGAAACTAATTGATTCAATTTGTGTTTCAGGAAAATGCATATAATTATGCATATTTAGCAGCAGATTTTCTCACCTGCTGCTGTCTTGAGAACTGACACTGTAAAGGCCTTCTCAAAGCAATAATCTTTTACTTAACCCTGTATGATGCATATCATTAGATCCAGCATTGGTGGGAATTCATTAAGAGCGCATGTACCTGCATAGCTACCATTTATTGGTGTTTGCTTTTACAGATTTCTTTCTTGGAAAGGTCCCTGATTTTCAGTGCTAAATAGCTAAGATGACGAATCCACTTACATGAAACTTATATCTATTACTTTATATGTTAATACAGTATTTATTGAATATCTTCATATAAAATGCAAAACAATGTATCTTTCAATTTCAAAACACAACAGTAGATGTAAAACAGTGAGCACTGGCATGAAAACCCAAAGTAAACCAGTTAAGAAGTATCCAAAAATATTTTAGGAGGTTAGCATCTGTTTTGATGCTGCCTTACCCTGTATAGATTGCTAATTAATTTAACAGACTGTTATTAGAAGTGTTGTTAGTGACCTTTCAATTAAGGCTAAGGGCAAAAACTTTATCAGGGTGTTAGCGAAGTATATATACTGTATATGGTACCTCTAATGATGTGTACCCCACTGGTGGTTGCTGCTTTCTTTCAAAAAAAATATACTTGCATACAGCCCCTGCCAGTGTTGTCACTGCTGACGTTCTTATGGTGAAACTGACAGTCAGGGATGGAGCACAGCGATCACAGCTAGTTGCTCTCTGTGCAGCTCCTCCATTCAGAAAGCATCTTTAAGGGAAAACAGGAGCAGATAGAATCTGGAGCAGTTGTCCATGGCTAATAGATTTATTAGGTGACTTTTCGACAAGGCACTGCTTGACTTTCTCAAGAAAGACAAAAAGACACCAAAAGTAGTACCTTTTTGAAACATCAATCAATAAATATATTTATGTTGGTTCAATGCACGACCCACAAGTGTCACTAGTGTATATATATATTGTGGCATTGTGAGGCAATACCACGGTGTTAGGTGGCCTCAAAGTCACCCAGGGTAGTTCTTGCATGGCAGCCAAAAACATTGATCACAAAATACACGCTTATCTTCTGCTAATTTAAAGTAACAGTCCAAACCTTCGGCACAAATAATAGAACATGTGTCTCACCGACTTGTTGGAAAAAAAGTTCCAAACCTGGGGAAATCCTACCCAGGAATATAAGTCCTGTAACACTGCAGCACAGCAATCCAACAAGTCTCTCTCACTAATCACTGACCTTCCCCAGCCTCCCCTGGCTGTTCCACGTGCGTCCAGCATGCACAGCGAGTCTGCTTGTGGTCGCATGCCTCCTGTACACCCACACACCACTGGCTTGGCTCAACCCTCGTGTGCTTCCAGCACACACCACCAACTCTTTCCTTGAGCTCTGGGCTGAGCTCTTAATGAGGCTGCTCTCAGCCACCTGATGACTGGCAACACCTGACCCCAGGACTGGAGATTTCATCCTACCCTGAACTCTTAGAAATCTCCAGAGATCCAGATCCCAGCTACCATCCGGAAAAACTGGAAGAAACTAAAAGGCCAGTTTCTTCCCTGCAGGACTATTTGCATTCTAGAATCTCTCATCTCCTCTGGCTGAGAGTCCTGGGTGACAGTGTTGCCAGCATTGCCATGCACTGCCACAATATGTGTATGTATGTATGTATGTATGTATATATATACAGTGGGGCAAAAAAGTATTTAGTCAGCCACCAATTGTGTAAGTTATCCCACTTAAAAAGATGAGAGAGGCCTGTAATTGGCATCATAGGTCGACCTCAACTATGAGAGACACAATGAGAAAACAAATCCAGACAAATCACATTGGCTGATTTGGAACAAATTTATTTGCAAATTATGGTGGAAAATAAGTATTTCAATATCAAAAGGTCATCTCAATACTTTGTTATATATCCTTTGTTGGCAATGACAGAGGTCAAATGTGTCCTGTACGTTTTCACAAGGTTGGCATACAGTGTTGCTGGTATGTTGGCCCATTCCTCCATGCAGATCTCCTCTAGAGCAGTGATGTTTTGGGGCTGTCGCTGGGCAACACGTACTTTCAACTCCCTCCAAAGGTTTTTTATGGGGTTGAGATCTGGAGACTGGCTAGGCCACTCCAGGACCTTGAAATGCTTCTTACGAAGCCACTCCTTCGTTGCCCGGGCGGTATGTTTGGGATCATTGTCATGTTGAAAGACCCAGCCACGTTTCATCTTCAATGCCCTTGCTGATGGAAGGAGGTTTGCACTCAAAATCTCACGATACATGGCCCCATTCATTCTGTCCTGTACACGGATCAGTCGTCCTGGTCCCTTTGCAGAGAAACAGCCCCAAAGCATGATGTTGCCACCCCCATGCTTCACAGTAGGTATGGTGTTCTTTGGATGCAACTCAGCATTCTCTCTCCTCCAAACACGACGAGTTGTGTTTCTACCAAATAGTTCTATTTTGGTTTCATCTGACCATATGACATTCTCCCAATCCTCTTCTGGATCATCCAAATGCTCTCTAGCAAACTTCAGACGGGCTCGGACAGGTACTGGCTTAAGCAGGGGGACACGTCTGGCACTGCAGGATCTGAGTCCCTTCCAAGTAGCTAAGGATAAGGAAGCAGGAAAGATAGGGTAGGGATGGGATATAGTTACCCCATCAGGAGCGAATCAGTGTTCTCCTATCTGAGGGTAAGGTAGTCAGGGGACTGAATGTATTCCAACCAGGGGAGCCAGGTTCGAGCGACTGAGGCAGAGGTATGTTTAATAGAACTCGTGAGATCTTCCATGATATATATATCATGGATACGGTCTAGAACTTGGCTTATATGGGGGGCTTCGGGTTTCTTCCAGAGTGCTGGGATGCATGCCCGAGCGGCATTTACCACGTGTCCAATCAAGGAGTGGATATAGGAACGCAGCGGGATGATATTATGGTGGAGGAGAAAGAAGGTCGGGTCTTCAGGTACCTGGACATCCGTAAATTTCTGAACGAGAGCGCGTATTTGCTCCCAAAACCGTCAGAGAGCCGAGCAGGACCAGAAGATATGTAACATACCTGCTCCGGGTTGTTGGCATCACCAACATCGGTCGGGTGACTCGGGAAATAGTGTGTGAAGGGATTGTGGAGTACGGTACCATCTAGTCATGATCTTATAGCCAGATTCTTGATATCTGTTACTAATCGAAGAACGATACGAGAGTGTAAGTAATTTTTTCATGGCTTCCGGGGTAAAGCTGGTCTGTACTTCTCCCTCCCATCGTGATATAAACCACAGATCATTTGGGTTCAGTGGTTGGATCAACAGTCTATAGCATAGGGAGAGGGTGTGTCAGGGAGATTTATCTTGTGTACAAAGTTGCTCAAATGGAGTAAGGGGTCTACAGGAGTGTCACATTGCAGGGTTCGCGTGCAGGAAGTGGGACAGTCGCACAGCTGACCATAAGTCAAGAGAGCCATAATCCATTTGGGGTCCAGGACGAGATTAAAATCTCCTCCCGGGATCACTGTCCCTTCCTGGAACTCCGACAGGTGGTTCAGTACGCGAGAAAGGGTTAGAACATTTGCCCAGCTTTCTATTTCATGGGTATCAGAAAGTAAGGAAATTCAACCTGCCTCACCCCTTTCAAACTGGTTCAATGAAAGCACATGAGTAACATGGTTTAAAATATCTCAATTATGTTATGCAATTTTATATATATTTATATATGCACTTTTAATCATGCAGACACTAACAAAAAAGAGAGCAGTGCAGAGTTTTATGAAATAGTATGCCCTGACTAGCTGAAACTAGTTGACATCAGTATCAGTAGGTTATCTTTAGTTTTTTATGTCTGTGTTTTGCACAAACTTAACTATGCACAAAGAATAAGTTAAAAATGAATATGCCCTGATAGTCAGCCTGGTTGATGCTCTGCATTGCTGTGGTCTTCTTACTGTACCTGTCTTTGCATGCCACTGACAGAGTTAACGTTTGCATACCACTTTATCATCATTTATCCAAAGAGTAAATAATAGGCTCAGCAGAAGCGATCAAAATTTGTATGACATTTATAGTCCTTGCAAAAATTGAAGCAGTTACATTAATCCAGTGGGCTGACTTAGCAGTTCTCTGAAATATTACTTTCAAGGGCTTATGGAAAACCTAATTTATGGAATCCGTGCCAAAGGAGACCTGCAACTGAAAATGACATTATTATTTTAAGTATTGTCAGGGTTATGGGATGTACTGTGACTAGATGCAATAGAAATTTACATTGCAATGTCATTTTCCTGTTTATTATGTTAGCTGAAATGCATTTCATTTTGGAATCATCTTTGTTTTATCTCCTGCATGCCACTGTGTCAAGACAGCAACACTGGAGAGACAAATTTAGTACACAAAGTTCCTGTGCCCTAACAGGAACTTTGTAGGGAAAAGTAATTGTCTTATTGGGAGAAATCATTCTCTTATTGGAAGAAGTTATTGTCTTACTGGGACTAGTCATGGTATAGGGCAGGGGTTGGTAACCTCTGCACTCTAACTGTTGTGGAGCTATACGTCCCACAAGCCATTGCAAGACTCTGCCAGCCACAGGCATGATGCCTAAAGACAGAGGCATGATATAATTTTACTTCTCCAAAACTGGAATGCTGAGGTTGCCTAACCCTGCTATAGAAAGAAGTAGCCTTATTGCTAGAGTTGTTTGTCTTGTCCAGTGATGTACATTCAAAGCAGAATGGTGCCTTAGGATGGCCTGTGTTGCCAAGTAATATCCCCATACACAAGTACAAACACAGTTTAGGGTGTACTAGGTGATCCTGGCTTGGAGCATTGTTGTTTAATGTGTTTGATGAAGGGTAAACTCTAATCCCATATGTAGTCAAAAAAAGTTTCTGCAGGTTCTTTACTGCCATCTGTGTGTGCCATTTAGCACACTGCTAAATTGGAAGACAGGGCAGGGCCTGGGTGATCAAGAAAAATTGTCTCTGGGTTTAGTCTCTGCTATCTGCAGCTCTAGAAGTGTCATGCTGCATCATGTACAGTCACCATGTCAACCAACCAGGATGATCACATGCAGACTGGAGAAGTTTTACAAACCCTATTAAAAGTTATTACATCTACATTTAATACAGGAAAGGAGGCTGTACTACTCTGCAAGACAAGATAAGGCTGTAGTTCAGCTTTAAAGCCAAAACTTGTTTTATATGGAATGGTGAAGGGATGGAACTTCTGGAAGTCTTTGTTCCTGCTTGGGAGATTGACCCTCTCTATCTGCCCTTGTGGTAATTTTCATCAGGATTAAAAGTGATGAAAAAAATTGAGTGATTAGTAAACAGGAATTATTAAAATTTTTTAAAAAATGCAGTCACAATTGTACCCGTGTACAATAAAGAAAGCTGTTTAGAGACCTACAAGGCAATAAGGAGCCTAAGCTGCCACTATAGCTGCAACACAACAGGGACTATGGATGTATTATTTATGTGGTTGGGAAGGCTACAGAGAGATCCTTGTAATCAGTAGAGTCACTGAAATCTGGTTCAAACACACGAACAAGTGCACATGGCATACCCTAGAGGGCATTGACACCAAGCATTGTAATATCACTGTGCATTTAGACCCACACTGCTGAAGATATACTCCGTGGTGGAAGCAAAATATGTAATGTTTATGCTTTGCTTTTCATTTCTTTTTATTTGTAGGTGTTTTATCTACAGCTTGCAGTTTTCCATAGCTTTGTGTAACTAGAACCGAAAGCCTGCTGTTACAGAACACAAAATACCATTGGCCACTGAGTACCAATATATCTTACCTGCTTTGCTGTCATGCAGATGCTCTCTGCTTATCTACTCCGTTACATTGATGTAGTCTTGAGCGTTGGTATGATTTGTGGAAAAGTATATTAATTGGTAGGCAACAGGCAGCTCTGTTTTGTCTCAGAGATTTGAAGCTAAAGTTGCCTCTACTTTTGTATCGAACGCTTCATTACTCCAGCAAAATGTTCCAGGCAAGGCACAGCAGTTCTTCCAAAGACTAGTGTTTAACTATATTTCATTGTCACATTCTGTGACATCAGTCAAATTAATGAAGGAATGTCAGCTAATTAAGGCTGTTGGGTACTATATTTATGTGAAATATTACCTAAAGCAAATAATACCCCTGCCAAGTGCTTTAACCGGCTGTCTTTGAGCATTTTTTCTGCAGTTGAGAGTTTTTAAAATGAAGGCACTGAAATGACAGATATTTACTGTTCCTTCCGCAGGTTACTGGCTTTTGCAGAAGATAATATACAAAAAACATTTTATTACTCTGCATGTATTAAATACTGCAGTTTTCTTTCTACTTTAATGCAAAAGGTACAGACGCAGCAAAAACAAGTGTTACACAAAGAGCCATTTAAAAAATGTGAAAATCAGTAGTCATTTCTTGGTTTGGGTCAACACTGTGAAATTCCCCTAAGTTAGCTCAAGCTGATTTCCCTAATTGTCAGCAACATGCTAATTGCTGAATAAACCTTCAATGTCATATAATAAGAATATTTCTGCTTGCTAATTGGACATCTGCATTTAGTGATAACATAATGTTTAAACTTTAACTCTGGAAATTAAAAAAAAAAACCCTTGCAGTGGTGGCCCCCTGCACTTCAAGGGTTAAATGTTTAAGTCTAGAAGTAGAGTTATAAACTGTAAGACTTACCTTTATTCCTTGTTCCAGTGTGCTTTGGCACCATTCCCCTTCTCTCTGATGCTCCAGGTTGTGGGTGGCCCCATGCTGCACTCATGTACAATGCAGGACTATTGGCCTGCATTTTACTTGATAGTGTCAGTGTGTGTCCACTTGCCAGGATAAACACTGGAAGGGCCTTGCCAAAGTGAGGAAAAAATAATACATTATAAATAACTCCAACCACAAAACAAAGAAAAAAATGGTTTTCTTTAGTAGATTAGACGAAGGGTACATTTACATTTAACTGTGTGTCTGTTGAAGATTTTTACTCACTTCTTGTCTGGTAAAACTATTTCAGAAGGGCACAAAATGAGGGGAAATCTCTCGGACGAAGCAACGGAAAGCAGTAACAACCTAATAGGAGTTAAAATTATTCCCCACTCTACCCAAAATAGAATTAAAACATTTGGTTGAACTCAATGTATATGTGTCTTTCAACTTTACTGACAATTATGAACGCTCTGGAGGCAGAAGCAGCCTGGACCAAGCTTGATGTTTACAGGAAAACTCACAATTTGTGCAGAGATTCATTTGCCTAGAACTGTGGATTACCATGAGATTTTTACTAAAGTTAAACTCTGCATATGTTTTTTAATACATGTGAAGCTTGCATTGCCCTGTTTTCTTACAAATTTACATTACAGAATGTCACAAGGCTGCATTGTATGTACATCACATATGAAAAAAGGTGACAACACATGTAAATGGTAGCTACAACAAGAATCATGAATCCTATTACTGAACCTGCTCATTTTTAGGATATGCTCAACATATCTGCAGCTTTATTGGCATCTTGTGAAGTCACCAACAGCTTTTTCACAATTTGACTGCAAAGTTACTATAGTATAGTCCATTTTCCAAAATATTTGATGCTATACGATATTGGGTTAATGTTCACTTGCATGGGGAGGCTTTTTAAACCTCAGACTTGCCCCAGTATGGAAGAATACAAAGGTCCCAACATGGACCTTATCCAGCAGTCTCTCTTCCTCAACCCCTTTATGTAAGCTACACTAAAACATGCATAGATGGCTGCGGTTGCCATGTGAAAAAGCTTTGCTACCCACCTTTCATGGTGAGCAGTAAACAATTGCAGTTTTCCATTATAAATATTCCAGAAACTTTCCATGATTTTTGTCTTGACAATATTGTTATAATAAAAGTATTTTTTTTAAATGGCTGTAATCACAATCCTAAAACTGTACCTTCAGAACAAGACCAATTTAACCAAACCTCCCCTTTTAAATGACTTGGTCTTTTCTCTGATAGGCAGTTGATTCATGAATTTGCAATGGGAATTTGTTCTTTAGGATAAGGAACACGATTAGATCCTCCTTTTAATCTGATTAGCTCCTTGTTCTTATAAATGAAACACAAGTCTACAAACTCTCTCTATAACCCCACCATGAGACCTAATTATGTTCTTTGGTTTAATCTAATTTACTGTCTGCATTTTACAAAGTTCTAAGCCTTTTCAACCTGGGTTTCTCTTTTTTTAAGTTTAATATATTTTTCTGCAACATGTACAAACAGTGTGATACTTGTAAGGGAACAATGCACACAGCAACTAACCACTAAACTGCTCAATTCATTAGGCTTATGGGCAGTTGTACACATTTGAGTCTGTCTTTGACAGAATTTAAGATAGCAACCTTGGATAGCTCATGCTGAGATGGATATAAACATAGGTTAAATAATGTTACAGAAACCTGACCTTCTGTTTTGCTGGATCCAACTGAACATGCAATTATAGAAGATCTGACACTCACCCTTGATAGCGATGGGAGTAAAAAGAAACCCAGTAATTTAAAGCAAGCTCTTTTAAACTACAGGGTTGAGGTACAGACATTGGCTGCATGTTTACAAAAATAGCCTGTTTAGACTTCTTCTTTGAAAATATTCCAGACATTCATGCATATTGTAGGAAGACGGTAGTAGTACCTGGGATGTTAACGATTATCTTTAGCAGTGAAGTATTTGTTTTCAGTGGCCTATTAAAGTATATTTAAAACCCAAACTTTTTTAAGTTTTGGAAAGAGTAGAGGAAGGGTGGAACCCATATTAGATTTTTTATTGCTGTCTGTGCCCCCAGTGGCTCAGATCCTGATTAAAAAAATTATGGCTTTCTTTGCGCTTGTACACCAAATCATAATGGTGTGCTTATTTTTTTATTATTATTCACATTTATGGGCATCGGTGGAGAGCTATAATGGCCAATCAATCCACTGTATAGCTTGTCCCAGATATTAAGGGTTTGACCAGTCAGGGGAGAAGTGGGAGGTTCCAAATGTCGGAAATTTGGGGGTATCCAGCAGATGTTCAATAAAGATTGTCCAGAGAGAGCATTTTCTAGCATGACCAATAGTTTGGATTCAGAATGGTAGTGCCAGTCTAACATTCTATTGAGTGCAAAGGCTTGATACTATAGGGTAAAATCTGGTAATGCTCGGCCACCTGCAATCCTAGCCATAGTGAGAGTTCTGTGTGAGATCCTGACGGAAGATCGTCTCCACACGTATCGACCGACAACCAACTTAAGAGTGCGAAGGTAGGAAATGGGTAGGTGTATAGGTAGGGTTTGGAATAGGTATAACATCTTAGGCAGTATCGTCATTTTGATAGCATTAACCCTACCAGTAAGAGAGATATAGGCTCTATGTTGGTGCCAGGCAGTGAGATTTCTTTTGATGGCATTGAGTGCAGGGAGATAGTTGGCTAGATACAGGTCCGGCTAGATACAGGGGTGCCAGTTGAAAGGCAAAGAAGCCTGTAGGGCCGAAGCCTGTGGGAGGGGGATGTGTAATGTGTGCTTATAACTTGGAAGTCTTTTATTCTCACAAGCATGTTGTGTGAGGTACTTGTATACATAGTAGGTTTAACTAGTAAGAAAGTGACCTAAGGTTCTATCCTTTCACTACTCTATCCAAAGCTAGAAAAAAAAGAAAATAGTTTGGAGTAGCTCACATTTTCTTTTCTTCAGTGTTGGAAAAAAATACAAATGAATCCTAAAAAGTGCATTGTAGCCAAGCAGTTGCATTTTTGTGGACAATTTCACTTTATTTAGTAGTTGTTGCACAGGGTAACTATCAGAATTTTCTGTACCTTATGTGACATTAATGTTTGAACCCCAGGCCCTCCTTCCTCTAGTTCTACCTCAGCTCATTTCTAGATGAGATGTTTGCTACCATAAATGTTATTTTTTCCATATTTCAGAAGCTGTTATAATTATGGTATACCTGTAAATAACCCAAACATTGTTACAGTGGAATTCTTTGTCATGTTCTTTTCCCATTTGCTGTTGAATACATTCACTGCGTGTTTGAACCATGAAGTCAATGCAGCTACCAATCTAGCTACCCGTGTACAACAATGTTCCTTTTACCAGTTTACCTTAATATTTATGGAACTTTGTCCCTATGCTTTTCATTAAGGGCTTTGATTTCCTGTGCCCAGAGGGCTGAAAGAAAATCATGTGCTCAACCTTAAGCAGCTGCTTCTTAATAAAATCAAATTTTTATAGCGCTTTAAAATGGATTAAAAAAAATACTTGATTGAGAAAGAAGAAAGCTTTCAAATGTTACAGAAAGATCAACTTTTTTTTATTCCATTCTTGGGCAAAGTGATAGTGTCTTTTGTAAAGGCCTCGCCCCAGTTATACTAACCTTAGTAGTGCTGCCAGTTCCTTCCTCCATTGCAGCTGGACTTAAATTTAAGGTGTTGGCTGGTGTTGGATGCTTAAAGGACCAGTGATGTCACTACTAGGGTCATGTGTCAGTGCTCCAGTCTATTGGTTGGCTGATAGACCTAAGCACTGTAACGTAGTAGGAGGTCATATACTCCCCCATACTTGGAAGAGGCAGGCATCGTGCCCAGCTGCAAGGCAGAACCAGCGAAGAAGTGCTGCTGGGGTGAAGGGAGGGAATTTGACAAGGTGATGGTGTCTCCTTAAATGTAATTTGTAAGCATCTAGAAGAGAAATGTAATTTTTTTTAAAAGCCCATTTGATCTGAAGATGGATATATAAAACTATGTATAGAAAGCATTGCAGCACATTAAGAGAAGTAGTGTTCCTGTTGCAGCTGAGACTGAAATTTGCACACTGTTCAAGGGTCATGCCAAGCACAGGATACCCACTTCCAACTATGCTGGAACCACTAGGGAAAGTATTCTAAAGACATAGGGAATTAATGGAATATTCTGTAATAATCAAGTGTAGAAACATCCCGATGTGTACTAAAAAGTGTCTCCTTCAGCAAACGTGATGTATTTTGACACAGCCATGTGTGAACAGATTACAAAATATGTATCTAGAATGAACTGTACATTTCACTATTCAATGAACAGGGACATGTTTACCGGTATTACTAGAAGCTCTTAAAACAAGGTTATGTACTTATAACTGCATACAGAACAAATGACAAAGGGCAGTGGGAAAATGTTCAGACACAAATTTATAAGGGGAAAAACTGGATCAGCTGCAATATTTTGTAGCTATCTGGGTCCATTTTAATGAGCCTACCTAATTATTACACGACATGAGTCATGAAATTGGCTTACTGCACAGCTCAAACACCTGTATAACAAGCTCTGAATTTTCCACTAATCTTTCATGAGAGGTCACTGGCACCGTTCTGGTCTTTCAGTAAAATCCCTTTTCAGTATTACTTTTTTTTTATGGTTTTGTTCTCTTTCACATTTGCTACAAAGAGTTAATGTTGCAGTAAAAGGTACATTTCCATCTTGTTACACATGGCTGAACTTACTCTTTGCTGAGTTGCTTTGGCTTCATAACTCTGTAAAATATGATCAATAAAAAGTTGTAAAATGAGCTGTCTAGGATTTTGTATCAGCTTTACAGAAATATATGTTTCATTGGAAGGGCTGCTATGAATCAATGCACTAATTTAAGAGTGTATTTGTTCCCAATTACTCTGCAGCTTTCTTTCATAGTCTAGTGTGACTTGAACTAAATTTGCTTTACTTGTCACATTATATTTGAAAGCATTTCCTGCCTGCGTACAGTAGTTAAAACAGTATAGCTTTGGGTAAAACTTGGTATGTTTGTATGGTATGTTATGTATGCTGTCAGAGCCTTGCAATGCCTCATGGGACTTGTAGTTCCAAAACAGCTGGAGTGCCAAGGTTCGCCATCACTGATCTAGGTAAATGTTAAGTGGTTTAAGGTAAAAGCTTTTGTTGTAATGTGCACCTTCAGTCTGGAGATGTCTTTCACAGTACTTTTTCTACCAGTAGATGTCCTTAGTCTTCCAGATTCAAAACAGTCAACCTTTTTCCTCTGAGCCAGGCTGTCAAATAGCCTGCCTGCACCTGGGGGGTCCCCTTAAACTGGCTGTTAAGTGGCGCATCTGTTCAATGCATAGAACTTGCTGCAGCAAAACTGACATTTGTAAAGAAAAAAATGACAATTAAAAAAGAAAACAAAAAAAGCTTGTGGTTCCCCCTTCCAAACAACACCAGACCCTTTAGGTCTGGTAGGAATGTTAGGAGGGACCCCATTGGGAAAAAAAGAAAGAAAAAAGCGTGGAGTTCCCCTCAAAAGACATACCAGGCCCGTAAGGTCTGGTAGGAATTTTAAGGGGGAACCCCACCCTACAAAATGGGGGGGTTCCCCCCTTGAACCCTTAAATTCCATACCAGATCCTTGATCCGAGTACAGGCCCGGCAGGGCAGGAAGGGGGGGGGGGGGCGAGCACCCCCCCCCCTGCGATACCAGGCCACATGCTCTCGGCACTTGTCCCAGTGCCAATGGGGACAAGGGCCTCTTCCCCACAAGCACTGGGGCATTGGTTGTGGGAGTGCGGGCAGGGGGCTTATTCACATCAAGATATCCCTTTAATAAAGGGGCACCCATATGCGGCCCTCCTCCCTTGTGAATAAGTAAGGGGTACTTGTACCTCTACCCATTCACTAAAAGGTTAAATCAAATTGTAAAAAAAAAACACCAGACTTTTGAAAAGTGTTTTTATTTTTTTTTAAATTGATCCACCGACATAATCCAGGGTCAATTCTGACGTCCAGCGTTGTCCATGATGACTTGACTAAATTTTAAAAAAAATTGAAATGCTAAAAAAAACCAGATGATTGCCGTCCCGTCCGCTTGCGATGAACACCCACCACAGAATGGAATTTTGACAGATACCGGCAACATATAAACAATTGGGTGGAGCAAGCAGTGACAGCTAGCTTCGCCCAACTGTTTACAGTTGTAACAGAGCCATCATGACTTTGCCCAATCATGGCTCTCATAGTTCTCTGTGCCCTGTTTGGACAAAGTCTTGCACCTGACCTGCAGTCAGGTGCAAGGCTTTAGCCAATCAGGGCTCACAAGGCACAGTGCCTTGTGCGGGGCACTCGGCGGGCGAAGAGCCTGCCAAACGCTCTGACAGTTTGTGTGTTCGCCGACTCACAACTCACATTCGGCTCAAACATTGAGCCCATCACTACCCATGATTTTGGATTGGGATATCCAACAAGTTCATGTAGATGTGGTGGTCAGGTGTCCACAACCTTTTGGCCATAGAGTGTTTACAGTAATAGGTGGAAGAATGTTATTTTACTCTGTCAGGGAAAGATGGCTTGAACCATATTAGCCAAGTCAAGGTGTACAGAAGTATTGGGAGCACCACAACTTTAAATATTTTACTCTACTATTCCTTTTCAGGACAGTTTTATTGCCCTTTATTTGTTTAGTAAGTCCTAAAAGTGTTTATATAAAAGATATTAATTGTCTTTATAAAAACTGTGTACACCAACTACTTTGAAAAACCGCTGAACTCAAGTTTGCAGAAGAAATATAGGCACCGTTTTCATTCCACTTAATTACAAACCCGAGTCCCTGCAGGAGAAATATATATTTCAAAAAGACAAATTAATTAGATAAGGGACATATCTGAGAATATCTAGTCTAAGGAATGTGCATTATTATTAAAATGCTCTCTTATCTTAATATTTCCTCAATGCAATCTGGTTAGTTTTCCTGCACAGCTTGGTTTGTTAAAGGAGAACTATGGGTAGAACTATGGGGCAACCTTTTTCCCCCATAGTTCTCTTTAGGGTCACGGGAGGGCATATACTAATGACCTCCAGTGATCCAAAACTTGGTATAAAGCTGGCTTTTCCCCATTGTGTGCTAAGAGTGCCGCAGCCAGGATGGATCATGACATTACTGTTAAGATCCACCCCGCTGGCTGATTGACATCACGCTCTGCCTATCTAGAGGCAGAGCCAGGTATGCACGCCCCCTCTCCATCCCTGCAGTCAGCACTGAGAGGGTAGGTGGGAATCCCTGTGGGGAGTGGTCTGCAGCGACATGATCAAGAAGCAAGTGAGCGGCGGTATGTTTTGTTCACTTCCCGATCAATAGAGCTGCTGTAACTATGGGGATGAGTGTTATTCATGCACACCCCATAGTTCTCCTTTAAAGGAAGTTGAAAAATAACAGATTTAATGGTTGGGTCACCAGGTGAGGATAAAGGGGGAAAAAAAAGAAAACGAATGCAGCCACTACATTTAAGACTGGTTAAGCTACAATATATTATATTTTTGCTTTTGTGTTTCGATGCTTTAATCACCTCAGGACTGAAGCTTTTTTTTTCATTTTTCACACACATGTTAAAATATGAATTTTTGGATAGAAAATTACTTTAAATCCCCAAAAATGTATATATTTTCTGAAAGCAGAGGTCCTGTTGAATAAAATGGTAGCTGCATTTTTTTAATGTTGCATGATATTTGCGCAAATGTTTATTGAATCAATATTTTTAGGAAAAAGTACATTAAAATGAATACATACACGTGCATGCCCTATGCACACATTTGCATTTGCAGATTGCGATAGTGTTGGGGTTACTTTAAAAAAAAGGTTTAACACAATTTTATTAATATTTTTTTTACTTAACCACTTCCGGGCCGCAATGCATACAAATGACGCCGGCCTCTATACAGCCGCTGGATCATTTGTACCCATCAGCAGCATGTGCCCCGTGCGGGGCCCGGGACCTGCGCAGCGGGTTTCCCCGCAATGACCAGAGAAAGATAAACAGGCTTCCAGGCACTGATCTCTTCTCTGATCACTTGACCCAGAAGTGATGGGTATTACATCTCTTCCGGTGTCACTGTTTACATGAGACCAGCTAATGAGTTGAAAGAAGAAGCTGTTTATATCAAGAGGTATCACATAAGGCAAGTTTTTACAGCAGCATTGGTGGGGGTGGGGGGATCTGCTTTTAATGTGATAACATTGGAAGGAGACAGGTTCTCTTTATGGAGATAACAGGGATCTATTAGACCCCTAATGTCTCCCTTGCTTTTCAATGCAGACAACAGAGCACAGGATTGTGCTTGATTGCCTGTGTAACTGCCACTTTTGTGACAGCTGTAAAGCAGGAAGCACTAAGAGCACAATTCATTGAAGGGGACCATTTTGATATAAGTGACCATGGACCTATAGCAGAGTGAGGAATGCCAAATATGTTAAGTATGCCAAGCTGGCCAGCGGCAAGCACTTCAATTCCGACGTAAGCCCTACGTTCAAAGTCAGCATCTAACGGGCAACTGCCCGCTATTTGCTGACAGCGCAGAGCCTCACTGTAGTTGGGAAAAATCCCAACAATATTGTCTGAATCCACTCTGCTGCCTGATTGACAGCTGGCTCTATCTCTCTAGAACCAGAGCCAGCTGTGTATGCCCCCTCCCCTGTGCAACCCTCCCCTGTGCAACCCTCCAATGGGCGCTGGAGGAATAGAGAGGGGATCGGGAATCTCTGACAGTCACCACTCTCTACAGGGAGTAGCCGCAAGTTGAGTGATCAGCAGTTTGTGATCACTTAGTTCTCAATCTATATAGCCGGCATGTGACACCTAACTGTGGGGAACAGTACATTTTACTCTCCCAATACTTCTCCTTTAAAGAGATGTAAATTATTGCCAGTGATTGAACCTATAACATTTTAAAAGATTTTCCGCTTGTTAAAATAGTGAAAATAAGCATTGCAACTTTAACTATATGCCGTGTATTTTTTTTTATAGTTCAATGGTAGTTTTGCGCCTTATACATAGACTCGCATGTCTATGGTTATTATAGATTATTGCAACATATAAAATGATTTCTTTTAGGTATACATTGTGGGGCATTTATCAAAGAAATTGCAACATTTTTATTTTTCTGCAAATCTGTTTAGCCTCTTCTTTTAACCGTGAGCTCCAGAGCTTGCACTATTTTCCGGTTGCAAGTGTTTTGCGCAAGTTCGCAACTGTTTACATCTGCACTTGTCCTGCAGCTGTCTGAAACTGGAGCCTCATATAACAAAACAATCGATACTTTAGAGGTCCCCATGACCACTTCTTCAAAAAGTGACAGCTTTTTGCCTGGAGTTACGAATCTTCTTTCCTGGAGTCTATTTAATCTCATTTATGAACAACATTGCACTAGCATCATAAATCTGGTGCAAATATATCCTATGCAAGTTCAAACACTCGCAATTGCTATGATAAATTCCCCCCATTGTGTTTTTACACTCTTATGGTAAAAGTTGAAAACTGCATTAAGATCTAGTTTCTTTGCTCATATTTTCAGCCTGAAAGATTTCTTAGCATGTAAACATCTTTGTCTTAAGTCTCAAACTAATTCTGCAGCACCCTTGAGAATTGACTTCTTTGTACGATACATGTTAATTGCAATTTTTAAACTGTTGGATTAAGTATTATGTGAGATTTGTTTCCCCGCTAATTAAACCAATTATCTGTGGCTTACAAACGTTTGAGCAGTTAGTGTAGCAGCTGCTAGGAGGCCTTTTATTTTAGGACAGGCATTTTATCTTACCTATGACTTTTAAATGGTTTTTAGCTATGCGCTTCCAACTTAGCTATAAGCAGACATCGTTAATATGAAAGCATTTCTATATATTTTCTTTTTGTATGTTATATAACTTGATAGGACTTTCAGGGTAAGCAGTGATGTGCTTTTTTTTTTTCGTATTGCAGAAACTGTTTGATAACTATGGTAACCTTGATCTAAAAGTGCTTCCATTTTTGTACCATAACAAACCATACACTTAGAGTAAATGGCATTTATGAGACTGTTGCCTTCAAGTTTTATAATTAAATTCTTAGCTTTACTTTAAAATGTTTTCTGACATCATAGGTGCATTTAAAGTTAAGATTTTTTTAGCTATTTCAAATGGGTATTACATCAACTATAATGGATGCTGCTTACTGATGATTAATAGTTTAGTTTACTGCAGAATTAGCTGGTCCTGATATCCTCTTTGAGGGTGGCTCCTTTCCCTTGCAGGGTTCTGTGGAGTCACCCTTATGTGTGTGTGTCTCCAAAAAATACACAGACACAGTAGGGCAAGCTACTCTCCACTCCCTGCATCTCCCTCCTCCTTTTTCCAAGCTAGTAGATGGCTGCTTGAGTCTGGGCTGTCCCTTGTGACCCTGTACTGGACAGGAAGCTCAGGGAAACTGAGTTAAGAGGGTTAGAGCTGGCGGTTCAGAAACATTAGGACTGTGCTTGGGCAAACATTTTAAGAAATTATTTGCTGGGCAATGTATATTTGTTTGATCAGGATTAATTATTGAAAAGTTTAGAGAGTTTATTACTATTTTAAGCTGTATAAATATTTGTCAAAAGATCCTTAAGGCACCAAGATTAGTGTGTGTGATATTTGGACTTGAGACTTAGCAAAAAAACAGACATCTAATAATGGGGGATGGAGGGTTAGTCCCCTTATGATGATTAAAGTAGATCTAAAATCAGTCACTAAAATGTAAAATAAGCTTTAACTTGTGATTTCAAACGTTTTCAGTCTTTATAAACCTGCATCTTTCATTAAAATAATATCCTGTCATAAAGCTTCTTTGTTAGGAAATTCTTGCTATGAGATGACACATGTCTCCCACCTATCGCCCTGCATCGTCACCTTGTCAAATGACTTATGGTGGAGACTGCAAGCACCTTTGCTGACATACATTGCACATGAATGAAGTGGAAAGATCAATGGACCCTCAAGGTTTATCCTATTGGTGTGGCTGGTCAATTATGATGTTAAGGAGTCAGTATAGGTGATCTGACTACCAGACAGGCAGCTTCTACAATCGAAGAGGATCTCCACATTTTATTTGGTTTGTAGTGTCAAATTGCAGGATTGTGAAATAAATTATTTAACATTTTTTTTATTGTTTAATACACCATACACATCTTTATTCAATGTAGGGTTGAGGGGACAGTATAGAAACAGCAAGTGTGTTTCAGGGGTTTATACACATACCCCCTTTATCAGGGATAGGAGAAAACAAAAAAGCAAATATCTATATCACAGTACTGCTTTAGTATCCGACAATTTGCACAGGATCATCTAACAGTGGTGCCAGTGATGTATCAAATTATGACTATTATGTAGGTAAATTATGTAACAGAGAAACTAAAAGTGCAAATTTAAGAGGATCTCTAAGAGCACCACCAAGTAGTCTTCCATTATTTTTCAGTATGGTCCTGTGTGTTCTATGTTAGTCTTTTGGGGACAAGGAGACATTGATAGAAAGTTCGTAAGAAGGGAAAACTCTTCCTAAATGTACTGCAAGACCTCAGTGTTTGTTTTTGTCCCAAGTGAAGAAATATCTAATTTTTTAATGATCGCGAGCAGGGGGAATCCCCCCCTCCCCAGCATGGAAAAAGACAATAAAAGCACACCTCTATGTGGAGAATGTGCCATAGGTAATTACACTCTTACATAAAAAAATGTTTAATTCAAAATGTGAACTTTTCCTTAGGTACTTTTTGCTTATAATTAAAGAACCTAATGTATCATGTGATATCCTTTAATGCTGAACATGTGCAATGCTGCCAGTTGTTCATGTGATTTGCTACACTAAGAATTTGTTTTTGGAATAGTTATTCTATTTGTAAGATATTTTGATGATCACATTGGTGAGATCTCTTGGTGGTAAAAGTCTGGCAGGGCTGGCCAAAGGTTACATGTTGGCATGATTTTACTCTGCCACCCTACCACAGTGAAAACTCTTCCTTGACTGAGAAACACGATTCCTGCTCTGGTTTTGGGCAGCCATGTTGGAACATGAATCAGGAGCAAGACTTGAAAGTGCTATTAGACAAGTAAATAATGGACCACAATCTTTGTGGGCCTCAGTTTGGGAAATCGTTAAACATATCTAAACCCTAATAACGAGCTTCTATTATTTGGTGTCATTTGTTCTGTTAAATATAACTTTAACTGTTGAGGTTTACATGAGGAACATAGTGTTTGATCATAAAATCAACATTTGTTATATAAAAATTAAATCCATATTTGTTGTGTACAAAAATCTTAAAACAACATATTTAAATTCTCATATGTTCCCCTCAGTGGTTGTATAGTCCCTTGCAAAGCTGCAGCCATGTATACATCAAAACATAATTTCATATGTACATTTGCATTTAAGCATTCCGTTCCATATCTATTGTACAATATCCAAGGGCATGTAGCTGGGTACCAACACATTTTGCAATAGCTTCTTTAGGGGAGTATAAGCAACTTTTTATGAGAACAAAAATATCATGAAGAACATTACAGATTGAATTTTATTGCATCATTGAATCCTTCCCAATCATAATTTTTTTGTAAGAATACTAACTTTACGGTATGCACACATGAATATAAGTAGAAGAGCTCAGCCACACAATCCACTAGTTCCTGCCAATCTGAAAACAAGTATATATGTATAACCTACTAGACCAATCTTACCATATATACAGACTAGAGGTGCACCGAAATGGGGATTTTAAAACCGAAACGAAACCGAAATAAAAAATTGTCAGGCCGAAACCGATACCGAAAATGTTTTTTATTTTAATTTTTAAAAATCTTTTTTAATATTTCATTTGTATTTATTTTTTATAAACTTTTTAATTTTTTGATATTTATTAATTCATTTTTTATTAAATATTTTTATTTTTTAAATTGCTTTTAGGGGCTTTGGGGAAATGTTTCCCTTTTCAAAATAGAAAAAGAGATAGAGGACACAAAGTCCTCTATCTCTTTTTCTGTATCCCCTGTTATCAATGAACAGGAACGAGTGTTCCTGTTCATTGATAACATGAGGACATGGTATGTTTACTATACCTACAACTATGAATGAACATGAGGTGATGCAGATCACTCCCATTCATTCATAATTGAGGATATAGTTAACATACCCTATCCTCAATTATCTACAAACACTCAGCGATCACTGATCGTTGAGTGTTTGTGCTCGCTCTCCTCTCTGACACGCTGTCACAGGAGGCTGATCGAGCGGAGCAGGGAGGTGAGCCCAGCCTCCTGTGACAGCGCCGGCTGTCTCCGCCCACACACCCCTCTGCCAGACTGTGATAGGCGGCAGAGCGGTGGGGGAGGAGAGCTCAGCCTCCTGTGACAGTGCTGGCTGTCTCCGCCCACACACCGCTCTGCCGGACTGTGATAGGCTGCCGAACGGTGTGGGAGGAGAGACGCCGGCCGCTCACAGCTCTCATGTCCTGCAGCGCTCGGCCGGCTGTCACTTTCTTTTCTCCCCGCTGGAACACAGAGCAGCGCCCAGCGGGGAGGAAAGAAAGCAGGGATGTGCCGATGTATCGGCCGAAACATGGCTCTTTCGGCATTATGGCAAAAGTGCCATTTTCGGCCGATATGTTTTGGCGGCCGATATATCGGTGCATCCCTAATGCATCAAAAAATATATGATAATGCATATGTTTATCATATATTTTTTTTACATTTGTTTTTAGCGTGTGGTGGAACACATTTCATGCCCTTGTTCCTAGGACTCATTTGTATTTTTGAAAGAAATACCAGCTAAGGTAATACAAAAGGAAAAGGGTGCTTTTATACCTTTTTGTACCTATGTGAAGTGCTTTGTGATGTTAGTGGTCTTTATATATGATAAGATTGGTCTAGTAGGTTATACCTATATACTGATTTTCAGAGCAAGAAGTAGTGGATTGTGTGGCTGAGCTCTTCTACTTGTATTCATCATTACCCTGTGATGACAACAAAGCTCGGCAGCAAAGAGAGAAGTTTAATCTTCTTTTTGGCTGGCCCCTTGTCATCGTGTGTGTACCGTACAGTGAGTATACATACAAAAAAATGATGATTAAGGAAGATAAAATGATGCAATAAAATTAAATATGTTTAATAATTTGGAATGGCTCACATAATGTTTTTCATGATGTTTTTGTTCTCACAAAAGGTTGCCTATACACCCCTAAAGAAGCTATTGTGAAATGTGTTGTCACCAAACTACATGCTCCTGAATATTGTACAATAGATATGGAATGGAATGCTTAAATGCAAATGTACATATGAAATGTTGTTTTGATACAGTATATAAATGGCTGTAGATTTGTAAGGCACTGTATAACCACTAAGGGGAACATATGAGAATTCAAATATGGTGTTTTAGATTTTTGCACACAACAAATAAGATTTTCATTTTTATATAATAAATTGTGATTTTATGATCAAGCACTATATGCCTCATGTAAAAAAAAAATGTAAAGGTTTTGGATTTAAATATTGGGAAATAAGTGATAGGCCAAGAAGACCATATATGAGATTAGGACAGTGTCTTCTTTTTGTCTAAATATACCTTCTTATACATCTATCTTGTGGCATTGGAAATTGGCAGACCCCCCTATGTTGCTGGAATGGATGGAAGATAAGTATTACTTGCAATGCATGGAGGAACTGAGGATAGATAGATTCTGCCAGTTTTTTGGATATATGGGATAGTTAAATTAAAAATTGCAAAACAGTTCAAATAGAAGAAATAGCTGAAACAGGGTCTGCCTAAAAAAAATAATGTCATGCTTAATTAGTGGATGAAAAATTGAGGATGGAGTATGTCCTCACTGTTTGGAATCCCCCTCCCCCACCCTCCCCCACCCCCCGGGCACAGCTGCCAAGTCTCCCTTCCACTTCTTTCCCTCATGTGTGTTTTTTTTTAAATTGTGGTAAGCTTCCCCCTTCTGCTCTAACTCTGATCAGTTAGTTTTTCCGGACTTGGCCGGAGTCGGGGGTAATAGGTTGTAAACAGATGCCCATCTGTTTAGTGCCGGATGTCCATAAACTAACATTGGGCATAAGATCACATCTGCCTGATAAACTGACAAGCGGGCCCAATCGGAAAGTGCTCTATTTGCGACAATATGTCTAAGAATTGGTAAGGTGCAGTTTATAATTTTTTTGTTTGGAGGTTCTACTTGTGCTTTAAACTAACACTTCAAATTGGTGTATGCCAGTAGAGGGCCATTGATGCTAGAAGCAGTATCCATGTGTCTGGCTCTGTAAGACTCAGCTGTATAGGGAATGTTATTGTTATTAATATCCAAAAGATTAATGCGCAAAAGCCTTTCATACTTGCTAATGTGTTTTGTATTTGTGCTAGAGGTACCTGTGCCTGGTAGGAACTCCATGTTTTGGCTTAATGTATTGTATAAATAACATTTCTCCTAATTCCATTAAATCTCGTTCTAAACTGCATTCCCTTCCTTTGATCTTTCACACGATAGCATCATCACATAATGCGATATTGTATTAGCTTTTGAAAATCTTCCACTGTTTCCTTTCAGAGACATGATCTATGCTTTAATCGCTGGCTAATTGTTCCTCTAATTCGCTCCACCAAATTAAACAGAGGGAGTGTAATTGAAAACTCTTGAGCTGACTTTCGCAGCTTAAAGGAAAACAGATGTTCATTTCAGGAGCTTTGCATTTAAATGATCACCCTCATTGTGCTCCCAGCTCTAGCCAATTAAAGTAGCCAGTTTATAAAGAGAGGAAATCAGACTGTTTATAAGAGGCATATTATAATTTTCAAAAATGTCTTTCTCTCGTGGCAATGCTTTTTTTTTATTTGTTCCCCAAAACTCATTGCTTATTTAAATTCTATATAAAATATTTACTATGTCTGCTGAAAGAAACACATTTCTTTCTAAACGTTTAGCAGAAGACAAAGTAAAAACAGTCAAGTTTTGTTTTAATTTTAATGGGTCTTACAAATTGTGGGCTGTGACCTGCTGAAATGGCAAATAAAGCCTTGGATTTTGTAATGCTCTTTCAAACAAATACTTGTGAGTACCCTTAACTTTATGTGCTGTATATCCTTTCCTAGGTACAAAGTGTACCTAGGACGTTA
>NW_017306601.1:594457-594989 GCF_000935625.1 Nanorana parkeri
GGAAAAGGGTTAGAACCCTAGTCAGTTTTTTTGACTCACAAGAGGGAGATATCCTGCAGAGACAAAATAAATGGGACATTTTCTTGACTAAGGTGATTCATCCTATTTGTCCTGGTGGCCATTGTTACTGGGAATAAAAGTGCCCATACACTGGTCGAATTTCGGCCAGCTTTTAATGTCACGGCCGAAATGTGCACAATCTGTGGGACTCTCGGCTCCCTTTCAGCCGGCATTCCTAGATCAGCTGATTGAAGGAGCAGGCTGGAAATAGAATAAAATGTAAACAGCGGGATTCCTCGATCAACACACTTATGTGTTGTTGGAGGGATAAGGTCAATTTTTTTTGCTCAGCCCGCAGGTTGAACGAAAAAAATTAATAGGTGTGTATGGTCAGCCTAAGAGTGAGGGCAATTTAAAGTTGTCAGCTGAACAGTAATAAATAGGAAGGGTTCCAATGTGGACACTTACTGAGGTCACAACTAAGAGCATTGAAAAAATTATTCTGTCTTTGCTGCTGTGTTTTATTGAGAGG
>NW_017306601.1:595085-627516 GCF_000935625.1 Nanorana parkeri
ATATATAGAATATATATATATTGTCTTTGAATTTACTTTGAATTTTGGGAAAAACTCTTTCCTCTGGTAAGTTACTTGTGTCTACTCATAACATCTTCTCTTCTCTCTCATAACAATATAACAACACGTTGCACAACACATTAAACCCACTAAATGGTTTATGTTTGTGTTCAAAGAAATAATGGTAGCTCAGACCAGCCTTTCCCAGCCTTCTGGCTTCTTCAGAAGTTCCTTTAAATTGTTGCACAGGATCATGTCACTAATCCATTGAGAAAAGGACAGATGTTCGCCTCTGCCCATGCCTGTTTCACCTGCACCCCCCTCAGCAGTGGCTTCAAATATGATGGTAGGATGCTGATGTTCAGGGGGTGTCTGATGTTCAGGGGGAACTCTAAAGTGAAAGGGGGCTTTTGATGTGAAAGGGGGAGGGTTCCTAATGTGAAGGGAGGGGCTTGTAATTTTAAAGGGAGACTCTGATGTGAAGGGGGACTCCTAGTTTTAAAGAGAGAATCTGGTGTGAAAGAAGGGGGCTTCTAATGTGAAGGAGGCTCCTAATGCAAATGGGGGGATTCTGATAATAAATCGGTGGGGCTCTGATGTGAAGGGGTTTTTGGGTTTTTTTTTGCATCGGGTCTCCCCTTAAAAATCATCTAGATCACTACCTGGAGTAGGGGTCTGGTATTGATTTTGGAGGGGCCACACATCTTTTTTTTTTTTTTTACATATTTTACATTTTTAGACTGGGGTGCCTCAAGATTTTGCATATTTGTAAAGGGTTCAGTGACTGAAAAAAAGGTTGAGAAACACTGGAGTAGAATACTAAAATTGTAGGAACCTTTAGAGATTTACCCTATAGTTTGCTACACAAAATACTTACATAATAATGGAGGAAAATACATTTGCAAAATGTATGTCATTTGTATTCCACCTTCCCATGGGTCAGTGAATATTTACTCATCTTAGGACAGGGATGGGACTTTAGCTCCAACTGAGCTCATCATTGTAATCATTATGTTTATTGTAATTTTTTTTTATCAATGCGCTGCATAACATGCTCTATATAACGTGGTAATTTTATGCAGAATATGGTAATTACATGTTATCGCTTGGCATATAATTATAGTTTCTTTATGTTTAAACTCTATGTAAATTCTCTGAAATAATCATAAGGATATTATACACTTGTGTGCTGTAATTAGGAAGGAGAACATTTAAGCGTGCAGGTTACAATGGCTTATTCCAGTGTTTAATGGATTAAAGTGATAACAATTATAGGTGTCTTTTACATTCTAATATACATTGGCTATATGTGAATTTGTGGAGGTAATGATGGTCTAGGTGTGAATTATTTCCGTTATATATTACCAGCAGCACTGTATTTATTGAAAAAGTGAAATATGTGAAAGATGTGGGAGGTGTTTTTTAGTCAAGGACTAGTGCATGTATAAGTGTGAATGTATGTGTTGGACCCCTGTATAAACATTATCTCTCTTTGGTAAAATAATTAATGAAAAGTATTGATTAAAAAAAATAATACTTAGGATGAGTAACATGCAAATTGAAGTGTATCGGAAACTTTTTTTTATTGTTGTGGATGGAGCGTAAGAACCCCATCAGGGTTTTATTGTGATCTATGTCCCCATTGGGGAGATTCACCCATTTTCACCAGAGTTGGAAGTTAGGGGAAGTCTTCAAAACGTGCCATTTGTTCAAGTGATGTCTGTATAATAGAGGATTTCCTTCACTGTGCAAATATTTCCTCATGTACTGTTGTGTCTACAGGACAAGAATTGACAGTGTCATGTACCTTGGTGTAGCAAAACAAATGGCAAACGCACTTATCAATTTGTTACCAGCTTTACAGAAAGGTGCACATGGAAGGGCTTTAAACAGTAATAGCAAAAAGTATCCCAGCACACTCACCAGCCAGCATGCATGAGTCTAAATGCACACAGTTGGTGTTTATGCACAGCAAGTAAGGGTTCTTCACAGCAGTGATGAGTATTCACAGCAGTGATGATTAACACAGCAAATGATGAGTTTTCACAGTAGTGATGATTGAGCCAGAAATGATGAGTATTCACAGCAGTGATTATTTAAGACAGCAAATGATGAGTATTCACAGCAGTGATCATTAAACACAGCAAATGATGAGTATTCACAGCACTCTATACACCTTCAGTAAGTGTACGCTACACTGCCCCCACAGAGGAGGGATCACACATGTGAAAGTGGACACATCCTTTCACTGTAGTCAGTGAGGAGACCTGGTGCTGTAGTCTGCTATAGCCCAGGGTACTTGCGTTTCTGCTGGGTTTAGAGTCCTGAGTTGCGTTAGTGACTGATTAGTCAGGGTCCAGTAGGAAGCGAGTGGAGCGCTGAGTTGATCAGTGTCCTGCTACATCAATAGCGGGACGCCGATCAACTAACGAGTGGCGGCTTTAAGCCGAGCCCTCGCTCTAGAGGGGGCGGAGCTACAGGGCGCGCCTGCGCAGGATGTAGAGCCCGGCGGAGAGAGAGGCGCCGGCGATCCGCAACGTGCCTGCGCAGGGCGATCACGAACACCGCCACCAGAGGCCAGCACCTTACGTGGGCGACCCGAGGAAGGAGGGACCTGACGTGCCCGCACAGGCCCGCGACGGACGGCGGCACCGGACCTCACCAGGGTACGTCCATTACACCTGGTTACCATGCTTGGTTCCTGTTCATCACATGAGCAAAATATTTCCTGCTACCGGAAAACCTTTGGTAAAATGTATTTAGTCTGTGTATTTAGGCCTATGGTGGGCTGTGTGGTCTCACCAGGGATCTTGGTCAGTACATCCCTAGAAAATATATCTTCACTTCCTGTCCCAGAAACACAAAAATAAATAAGGGGGGAAATCTCTCCAAAGTGAGGAAAAATCCGGAACAGAGGTTTGGCTTTAAATACATTTCATTCTTGCAGCAGATGTCACCTAACACTTTGACCTCTTGACCTGTGCATACCTCGATATTGGATATTAAAATATGCTAATGGTAAATGTAACTTTCTGGTGCTTAATAATATTATTTTCCAGCCACAGAAGAGATTATTATTTTTATTTTTATTCACTTTCAGGCAGAGGCACACTTTAAGCACCTCTGGCTTGTTCATCTATGCCGTGAGATTTGTGTACTTAGGTTTTCATCTCTTTTACAAATATCATAACTGCTAAAGCAAATACACGACTGCATATCATCTGTAATCGGTATTTAAGTAGTGCCTTTGGTGAGCAGTGCAATCCTAGTGCAATCTTGAAATAATCACATTACTAATTGTCTTCAAAAGTGAGACAGGCTACCAATCCCTATTGAAGATGTGAGATTAGTATTTAGGTTTTCCTCGTCTCAGGTGAGAAAAATTCAGTCAGTACAGTTTCAAATACATTCAACTAAATACAGTGATAGATGATTTAAACAAGATGCTTCAACCTTTGTGTATAGATGTATACAAATGCTTACAGGGCAGGGGTTTGTTTCCACAGAACAAATGCCATTTGGCTTTTGACTGGCGGATTCAATCACGTGTAAGCTTTTATTTCTGTCTGACTGATGCTTCACTAATCATGAATTCCCCGTCTAGAAATACAGCCTGCATAGGCTTTGGAAAAATGTTTATAGGGTGCTTAATGCAGAAGAAAAGCAATATGTATTGTCCTAGTTTTTATTCTTCAGATTTACTAAAAGTCCAACAAATTTAAGTCTGGCCATACACAAGGATCATTAGTATTATTTAATGTATTATATATGGTACAAAAGCAGATCCACTAAGCGGGAAAATCTGCAAATATATTGTATTTTCAAATACAATAACTATGGTGCAGCACGTGTTTACAATTATGAAGGCCTGACCAAAATAATTTAGGCTGACTGCATTAAAACCGCACTTGATCATTTTTTGGGAACTCACCGCATGACAATATATAATATATAAAAAGTGTGTGTATAGATAGATATACTGTGTATAACACAATGTTATATCACAGTATATAGTTGCACTGTTTTTTAAGTCTCAGTTCAGTTGGAGTTAGGCTCTCTCAAAATGTAGAGGAAGTTACTGTGTGGACACTGTGAAGAAGATTTCTGAATGGAGGATGTAGACACCAAGGCAGTTAAGTATAGGAGGTAACTAGACACCTGGGTAAAGGGTTGTAGCTTTGAATAGGTAAGAAGGGATTAACAAATGATTACAATTTAGTATTCTACAGAATTACCAGAAATCATAAATATACTAAGGCATGAAGATCTAGGCACAAAGAACATGAGGACTACAATGACAGTAGGAAGAAGACTTTATTTCACATCCTCATGTCAAGGTATTAAATATTTTGCATACACAACTGCAGATGATGAAATCTTGCTGTATTTTGGCAATCATTGGCTTTAATCTTAAGTGTGAGGCCATTGCTGCTTAATATGTTACTCTCTTGCTGACCCTCTCTCGGGGAAATGTTTTTGTCATTTTTTTTCTTGTTTTACTTGATGTGCTGCTTATGTCGGCTCTCTGTGCAGTTTTCAGCAATGTTTATGACTTTTGTACATGGTCTCATCAGCTTTCTGTACTACATAAAAATGATAATTAGATATCTTTCTGTGTGGATTTATAAATAGAGATATGAATAAATGATGTGGCTACAGCATAGTTTGAATTTAAAATGCGATGTAGGAAATGGAAATAAAGTAGCTTATACTTCTTAAAAATTCACTGTAGAGACTTACTTGTGGCATAATGTAGACTTGGCTGGTTAATGTGGTTCTGTGATGAAGATTTATATTTGGGACCTGTGTGCTTCTAATTGGCCCACAAAGTAAAGGTGTGTTTACATCTAAGCAGGACCCAGCAGCATAATTCAGACAGCTATCACATCAAACATAGGCTAGGTCATACCACTGCCTGGCGGTGTGTTAAAGCTGAAGACCAAGCAAACAGATAATACATAGTTGCAATACTTCTATCTATTCAAGGACTTATATTTTTGTTCTTCCAGTCTCTACTGCAGTGGAAGGGTAATGCCACTTCCCCAGATGAATGGTATTTTCAATTCCACTCACAAATGGTGAGCACTTGTTGGTTAGCATGGTCAGAAGCTAAGAAGCGTTTTTCATTGGCCAGCGTGGTCAGAACTGATTCTTATTGTTCAGCATGGTCAGAGTGCTTGCCATTTGCAAGCAGAATTTAAAGTACCAAGTGCAAGGTTGTGTACGATGTATGGGTCCTCCTCCGGAAGCCACAAGGGGAAGAGGTGTTTGTTAACAGGTAAGGGCCGCAGAGGAAGGGGAGGAGAGGTGGGAGATTGGCAGGGGTAATTCCATTTTCACAAGTTTGCCTGGTAAAGTGGAGGTACCCTTTAAGCAATGTAGCCTAGTCACCTTTCTGTCCCAATCTCACAACTGAAATATAAAGGAGTAACAGCAAACTGATGAGATGATTTCTCTGCTCTCTTCTCCTTTCAGCATGTTTCTTACGAGCACATGTCCATGCAGCATACCTGACTGACCTCTACTGCTGTTCCTCCCACTTTTTTATTACAAAATAGATTGAATATTTTTTTACTAAATACATGGCTGTATTATTCATCTTTAAAGTGCAACTGAAATCAAACGTTTTTGGGGCTTTTTGATAGAGTGGAGAGGAATTAGAACACCTCCGAGTTTTTTTTATTCATGTCTTTGTCCCCATTAGGGATATTAACTTTCCCTGATTATCGTTATCATGGCAAGTACAAGAAATTCCCAAATTTTGGGTTGTCAACAGAACAGGAATAGATGGGAAATCTTCCAATGGGGACCCTGCTGACAAACAAGGGTTTACCTCTCATTGGAGGGATTTTTCTCATTTTCTGTTGTGGCTATTAGACAGGAAGCAAAGAAAAATCTATCTAATGGCACACGGATGGCAAGAAAGGCTGATGGGCTATAACCCTCCCCTACTCTTTCCAAAGCAAGAAAAAGGTTTTGGCTTCAGCTCTACTTTAATTTTACTGAATTGGCAATCATTTGGGGAACTGTTGAAATAAATAGTAACACAAGGAAAATGCTTTTGAGTACAGAACGTTATTTGGCCAGTGGACAGATCTTTTGTACCTAGAAATACGCATGTAAAAATACTAAATGCATTCAATTCACAGCACAAACTGTGAATCCTGCCTACAAGTAGCAGCAAAGCTACAAAGCAGGTTTCTGTCATGGCTCCAATACAAGTGATAATTTTAATCCCTTGACTGCATGACAGTTGCTTCCTCATTGGCTACCGGAAAGTCTGTAAAATATGACTTTTTTTAGCAGCCGTTTTCAGTTCGACAAATTCACAATTCAGTAACAATATAACTGCCCAGTGAATTGTTATTAAATACAGAAATGTTCACTGTGGGAATTGGCAAAAATGCCAAGTGTGAGCTGCTGCCCAAACACAGAGGCTAGTTTAGAAAAAGAAAAAAACTAACTTATTGTAACATTTGCAAATTAAAGGAGACCCTTTCTAGTACTGTTTTCCTGTCATTCTGAAGATGTTAGCAAGTGTTTAAAGGGAATTATGAGATGAGTAAAATATACTCATCCCAATAGTTAGAGCCAACCTGTGACACTGCAGCTGTCACAAGTCAGCTCTATAAATTGAGAACTGAATGATCACATACAGCTGATTGCTCATTTCATGATCTTCACCCTGCAGAGAGCAAACACCACTCCCTGCAGGGATTCTTCCCTCCCCTCTCTGTTCCTCTAGCGCTGACTGGAGGAATGGATAGGGGAAAGGACAGCACAGTTGGCTCTGCCTCCAGTATGGCAGAGTATGGCTCTATAAATCGAGAACTGAATGATCACATACCGCTGATTGCTCATTTCATGATCTTCACCCTGCAGAGAGCAAACACCACTCCCCGCAGGGATTCCTCCCTCCCCTCTCTGTTCCTCCAGCGCTGACTGGAGGAATGGATAGGGCAAAGGATGGCACAGTTGGCTCTGCCTCCAGTATGGCAGAGACAGCTGTCAAGGTTTGGGCCATAGTTCTCTTTTAAAGAACCAAAAATACATATTGTAGCTTACAGTCCTTAGATGTGGTAGGTTTTATTTTTTAGGCTTTTTCCCCTTTTATGGTCACCTGGTTACTCTTCCAGTGCCCACTTTCTCTGTTCTTCATAATATAGAAAGGACTGAAGCTTTTTTGCAGAAAGCATGGGAAGTTAACAAGATTCCTTAACAGATTAACAACTAGAGAAGTCTTCAGGTTTTTTTTATTATATGAGGTTAGCTTTACATTATTTAAAAACTGAATGAAAGTTCTATTCAGACAGTTGTGTAAGAATAATAATCTGTCATCAATGTAATCCCTCAGTATTATGTCCATAAATGGCTGTTAGCATAGCTCCCCTTCAATCCAATTTAGCTAACAATCCAAGGAGGGTCTGAGGAGGTACAAATGGCAGTTTTTTTGAGATATAAAAAAAAAAATCAAAGATAAATTAGTTCAGAATTTGTTCTACCTTTAATGTGACCTGTAATCTGTGCAATTTAATTAAAAGCAAACTGACATATTTAAAGGGGAGAAAAAAAAAAAAAACTTACAATAACATGGTTGCATAAATATGCACACCTTTAAAATAATACTTTGCTGAAGCACCTTTTGATTTTATGACCGTGTTTAGTCTTTTGGGGTAGGAGTCTATCAGCAAGACATATTTTGCCGTGGAAATCTCTGCACAATCTTCCTTGCAAAAGCACTCCAAATCTGGCAGATTGCAAGGGCATCTTCTGTGCACAGCCCCTTTCAGGTCACCCCAAAGATTTTCAATTGGATTCAGGTCCAGGCTTTGGCTGGGCAATTCCAAACTTTGAACTTCTTGGAAAACCATTCTTTTGTTGGTTTGGAGGTATGCTTTGGGTCATTATCGTGCTGAAAAGTGATATTCCTCTTTACTGTCAGCTTTTTTAGCAGAGGCCTGAATGTTTTAGGCCAAAATGAACTGATATTTGGAACTGTTTATAAGTCCCTCTACCTTGACTAAAGCCCCAGTTCCAGTTGAAGAAAAAAACAGCCCCAGAGCATAATGCTGCTACCTCCATGCTTTACTGTGGGTATGGTGTTCTTTTGGTGATATATGCAGAGTTGTTTTTGCACCAAACATACTTTATGGAATTATAGCCTAAATGTTCAGTCTTGCTCTCACCAGACTATAACACATGTTCCCACATAATTTTGTCAGAATTGTTGTAGATTTTTGCAAATGTAGCTCGGCTTGGATGTTTTTCTTGGTAAGAAAAGTCTTCTGTCTTGCCACCCTACCCCACACAACAACAACACTATGCATCACCCAAAGAACACCATATTCAGAAGTGGTTTATCTTTGTCTGATATGTTTAAATCTCAAAAAACTGGCATTCTTACATGGGTGTGTACACGTGTTATATCCTCTCTATAAAAAATGCACTAGATGTATATTACCATCACACTATTATATAGCCAAAAGTATGTGGACAATCCCCAAAAATGTTTTTCAGGGCTTCCTGTGAATGGTACAATGAAGGCTACATTGTATGAATACATTTTGAACAGCTGAGCCTTTCTAACCTTGTGGCAACAATTTGGGAGGGCCCTTTTTATGTCCCTGCATGACTGTGCCCCTGAGCTCAAAGCCATCTCCATAAAAACAATGATTAACCAGGTAGGTGTGGGGATCCTCAAGTTCCCTGCACAGAGCCCTGACCTCAACCCTACTATACACTTTTTGAATTAATTGGAATGTTGATGGCAAGCCAGGTCTGGAAACTGATTTCACAAATGCTCTTCTGACTAAATGGGCATTCAGTTCCACACACAAATACCCCACATTTTGTAAAACCTCTTCCCAGAAGAGTGGATGCTTTTATAACAATAAGATAAATAGGATATCCAACAAGATCATATAGGTATGATGACCGTTTGGCCATATACTATAGGAGTTTTATGAAGAACCTTAATTCCCACTAAACACACAACCTAAACATATATTTGATATCTGTCTTTTACTAGCTGCTGTATATAGGACTTCCAAACAAAAGGCTCAATTCACAAAGCTAACCAGCAGGATATTGGACCTTTTTAAAAAATAGAAATTCTTAATATCCTTATTCTTGTGTTAAAGCTTTGCGAATAGAGCCTATTAAGTTGTTTGTATAAAACCTTATAAGACTGACTGCTGGTTGCTATACCTAACTCCTATGGCTGTTATTTCATAAGAATTACTATTATACACAAACAACAATTATATATGTGTATGTGTATGTGTATATATATATATATATATATGTATATGTGCTTTCTTAAATGCGGCAAACCCCAAACACTTGTACATGTGTTGTCTTTCAGGTACTGCTAGCCTTCAATATATAATGAATTTATACATGCTGTGTGGTCACCACAGAAACACATAGAAAGTGGTTTGCTGCATAGTAATCACATTGTAATATCATCATTTTTTCCATGTACTCCGAATAGCTTTATATTTCTTAGTGCAAATGAATTAGCCTGCGTCAAAAGGAGTCAAGAAACAAGCACTTTGTTAAATAGCTTTCTGTTGTTCAATTCCTTTCCCTTTCTAAAGATCTTGAATGGTTATAACTGTTCCTACTAAGCAGTAGTTTACACTGGAATTCATCTGGTTTTAAAACTCAGCAGACCAGTATGATTTGCTGTGGATGGCAATTTTAAATCATGAAATATGGAGGCTGCTGTAAATGATCTCCCAAAAATGCTAATTGCTTTAATATTTTTGAGTCATTCACAAAAAGTGTGCAGGTCAGGCGTTTTTAACTTCACTAGAAGCAGGTATGCAAATATTACATCAGTGGCTGCAAGTATTCATGACAGGAGTGCTTTTATTGATGACAAACTTGCCAGGTGGGTGGGCTCTTACCACAATGTGCATATTTTCAGAACATACTTGCAAACCATGGCAGGCTTAATGCTTAGTATGTTCTCCTCCAGCACTGACAATTCAGTGCTGGCTGTCACTGCTCCATAGATGCTTTCATCTTTGCTTCTTTTACACTGTTGTCTTCTTACTTTGGACTTTGGTGACCACTGATGGTGTAACTCCTACAAATGCATTTTGAAGTTGCATTATCCTATCACCTGGATTTATTCTTGGCATTTATAAATGCCATGAGTGGCTCAGGGGTGTACACTGCACAGTGCGGGCACTGTAGACGGTGTACACAAAAATGAAAATTCTTCGGACCAATGAATGAGACATGCAATGTTTCTTCAAGCAAAAAACGTACTAACTTGCTGTCCGTTAGACCAGTCCCTAAAGCCTCTACCCCCCATTCGCTTCAGCAGTCTACGGTTCTGTGAGTCATCACCTCCAATACAGTGTATAGGATGTGAGGATGGCGAGTGACATACCATCACTAGCGGAGAGATGCTTTAGGGACCAGATTGGAGCCAGCTGGCTGTGAGGTTTGGGTGAGTCTAACTTTGTTAATTTCACTTCTAGATGAAAATGAGGACTTAACCCTTGCAATGCGGGAGTAGCCACACTGCAAAGGTTATGATCATTTTTCCCAAGAGTTGTTCTTTAAATCATCGAAGGTGAATCATACCAAAAGGTATGCAAAGTCATACAGATTGTTCTTTTTGTAAATTAGCCACATTCATTGTTGAAAAGCTTGTCCCCTGCCAGAATGCTGCATAAAAGGTTCCTTGCTTTCTGTGTAAAAGCCATGGTGTCTCTACAGGAATTCAACATGCCCTTGGCGGAGTCAGGTCTATAGTTCTGCAATCAACAAATCTCATGTTCCTTGCTGATTGGAGAGCTCTAGTTTTGACTCAGCAGGGGGCTTGGTGGACCTCTGCAGAGAGACTACTGCTTCCACAAAGAGAGCAACATTCCTTTATAGAATGCAGGCAAGGGACAGGCGTTTCTACTTTTTAAAGAAAACAAAATGTAAGACTTTGCACACCTTTTTTGTTTTTATGCACTTGGAATGTTTTTGCTGGTTTAAACTGAAAGTTCACTTTAGCTTTAAAGCCACTTTACTACGCCACATTGTCCACATCATAGAAAAGCACAGACTTGTCTTCACACACAGTGCACTTTAATTGAAAAGTGATCCTTACTCCAAATGCACAGCTAAAAATCTACCCTTGGTTGTTGGAAACTGACTTGGAACTTGAATACAGGCGGTTTATCCATGTTGCAACAAATGAAATGTTAACAATTTTGTTCTGACTGAAGTGCAGTGTGATGTAACAGATTGTTGTTTACTTCTAGACTTTTAATCCATATTAAACTTTCCGCAATGGAGACTGAGCATGATCATGCAATAAATACTTTCCTTGTCGCACTCCATACCGAATGTCCCTTGTAGTGGGGTTGGTACTCACAGTAACTGCGGATGTCGCCACATATACTGTATCTGCATGTGAGCATGATCATACACACCATGGAATTACAAGGTACTTCTAATTCTAAGCCTGAGCATCCTTATTTTTTCCAATATGGTTTTTCAGTTACTGTACTTGCATGATTTCTGCAAAATCTGTGTAGTCTCAATCTTATAATTAAAATACTACTACAATACTCCTTTTAAATTCATTTTTACTTGTAATTCAACAGCAGCCACCAGAAATGGAAAAAACAAGTATGAAAAGACTAAATTACAAAACATTTTTATAAACTCCATTATATAGGAATTGTTATTGTGCAGATGAACAATTCACTTTAGAAATATATTCTGATCATATAAGGGATATGAGACAAAATAAATATGCTTCTTGACTGGCTTTTTTTACTTCTGTTTGTTTTACAAACACATCAGATTGATATAATACTTAGTGGATTTATTTATATCATATTATAGAAGTAGCAGTTAATGTTCAAGTTGCTTTAAAAATTGTCTAAAATATTTGCTGTTAGGCCTTGTTCACACCAAGCGCGGAGCAGATCCGGACCAGAGCAGTTGCAGACCGGATCAAAACTGCGTCCAATATATTCCTATGGTATTTTGACCTCCAGTTCACATCGCAGCGTGCAGATCCAGAACAGATCCAGACCTGATGAAAAAACTGCGGCAAGCCCTATTTTACCTGCTCTGGATCTGGTCTGGAACGCATCAAAAATGCATAAAAAACGCAAAAACGCCATCAAAAACGCATGCAAGTGCCTGAAAGCCCATGTTAAACGTAAAAAAAAAATGTGTTTTTTTTTAACCAAAACCATCCCTAAACGCATCAAAAACGCGTCTAAAACACGGCACAACCCACTGCACTGCGTGTGCAGAAACCTGACCGGATCTGGTCTGCATTTGGTGTGAACAAGGCCTTAAGCCTTCACTTTCTCAATTAAGTTGAATTACTTTTTATTCCCCATTGCATACTTCTCAAATGTGTGTCTTTCTAGCCATTTCCATTTTTAAATTTTGCTGCTTGCCATTGGTGATCTGTACATACATGAAACCTCTAGGTATACAGAACAAAATGACTGCTGGAAGTACCCACACCTGTGTATCTGCTAATTATGCATAGTCATGAGCAGTGCAGTTGACAGTAGCCTTAGGAAAAAAACAGTCTATGCAGAAAATCCTTAAAACAGGTTGTACGAATGTCAATAAAAAATTATAATCTACCTAGCTTAAGAGACATGAACATTATACAGATACAGAAAGGGGTGTGGTCTGCATTGCTTTAGCAATGGCCATATGTTTACTCCTGAAATGGTTGAAAAACGAATAGTCTTCTGCTGGCTATTAAAAACAAGAAATGTTGTATATAAGCAAAGAGATGCCTTCAGCAAGATGGTTGTGGGAGAACATTCTGAAATCATCAAGACACAGAGATCATATCCATTGAAAGCTTCTACATTGGCTGGCGAACAAAACATCTTGAGGTATAGACCCTGTTTCCCATGATGGACAGTTACTATGTGATTGGAATGGAACGCTACAAAAGATCCATCCTAATTCTCAGTCAACAGTGAACAGAAACCACTAATATAAAGAGATACTACTGCCATCCTGTTGGTCACCTGCAATCCTGTTGGTGGTCTCCATACACTGCTCTTTTTTTTTTAGCAATAAGATTTTATTGATGAAACAAAAGCAGATTACCACAACAAGATGTCATACAGCATATTTTCAGATTGTCAAAAGGTCAGATGTCATCTATTACTCTAAAGAGCCTCCATAACAATGGATTTATCAGGTAGCAAACAAAATATGACAACGACAAATGCTTGAAGCGTAGTGCAACCTTGACAATGATGCCAAAAACGACTATCTAATTAACATGAGTTAAATACATAAAGATTTGAAAATCAAACAGAGCAGAGTAAATTTTTATAACAAAAATTATTTATACACTGCTCTTGAGCTGGGATTTTTTATTCTACTTAGAATGAAAAGTTTTAATTTTTTTTATCAGGATAGGTTATTAGTGACCCAGTACATACTTCACTATTGCAGGATTGTTTTCTAAGCAGAATGTATTAACTTGCTCCAGGGAATGAAAACTGTCAACTTGTCATCATCCTAACTTGATGCTTCAGCTGGTAGGACTGGTAAAAGCCATCAAGGCTTTACCATCTGAGTCTTTAATCTTCTTGTGGCCTCCCCCATGAAGCCCATGTCTTGGGCTATTGGGAAAAGGTAGCAGTACTCCCAGTACTGCAGTAACACTGTTGCTGGCTAGAACAATCTATAAGCTATATTATCACATACTACTGTTCTACAGTATTATTTACAGAACGTTTGAACTACATATATATGCACTGTTCTAATATGGCTGAACATGGATGCCAAAAGGTGTGTTGAATGGGAGGATATTTGGCCAATGTGTTATGTAGATCTGGAAGGAATGATTAAGAATATCTATGCAGCTACATTGGTTGATAGATTTTAATACCAAGGATCTTTAGCTTACACCATGGATCATACGATGATGTGTGTGAGGTTCCCATATATTACTGAAATCCTGGCAGGTTCTTATTAAGACTGACTTACAGTTTAATATACACAACAGACCATTTTCCAGTATGGAGATATGTATTTGAAACACACAGAGGTTCGGGCTTCCAGTCTATTTTGTACAGATTTCTTCTATTAGACATGCATGTACTTGTATGTATTTAAAGGTTTGAGCTCTCATATTGATTCCGTGATGTTCTATTGATGTATTTAGACCCTTCACCGCTTTGGATTCCTAACTAACCTATTGCAAATTTGCTGGTTTTTAGCCTTGTTATACAGTGTCCCTAAGAGGTTCAACATTCGATTAACCTTAAATGCTCTTCCCGTGCTTCTGATTATTTCAGAAACTATGCATTACCCCCAGTTCAATTAAGAAATGCAAGTCTATTTCTGATCAGAATTACTTAAATGATTGTTGTATATCTGGGCTTATCTAGACATCATTCTTTAATCTTTTAGACTTCTGGTAAGCCAAATCTCTATAAACTTGTGATGCTCACACATTTTAGACTATTTTGTCATTCTATTATCACATTTAAAATGTTATATGACATTAGGGTTTTCGCCAGTTGCATGTAAAGCTGCCCATACACCTGACGATTAACGTACAATAATCGCGTGTGACCCCGCGATCGTACGATAATCGTAAGGTGTATGGGCAGCGTGCGACCGCATTTACTGTACAGTTGCACAAGTTTCGTATTACAAGCACGCTAGAAAACCCACCAAAAATTGTAAGATTTTCAGTGGGTTGGTAGATCGATCGCAAGACGAAAGCCGCACGGGTCGAGGTGCGCAAGCGCACACTGCCTGCTCACCATTGCGATCATTTGTAAGCCCTCCCCTCAGCAGGGAGGACTTATGATGATCGCAAGTACGATCTGCCTGTCCAAGATAGGCAGGTCGTACGAACTTTGAATCACCTTACAGCCATCGCACAACGAAAGTCGTACAATGTTTGTAAGGTGTATGGCCACCTTAAGGCTGTTTGAGACTGGCTGTGAAGCCAGGCTCTTCGACAGGCTACAGTAGGGATGTGCAACACTAAAGAGGAGGATATCTACTTTAACTACACTGAATACGCTTAAGATCTACAGTAAAAACAAGTGATGTCTGATTTAAGAAAACTATTCAGAAATGAAAATTCTAAGTGGGAAAATTGAAAAAAAAATAGTTTTTCCACTTTCAGGCAGAAACTGGAAAATCTGTTAACATGCACCCTCCTTCCACAGAACCCTTACTAATTAGTGTTTTCACACATCCTTGGGAATCAGCTGGGTCTCACTTCAGTTTCAGCCTCAGCCTATGGAAAAGAAGTGTTTTTTCTGACCTCAGATACCCAACAAAGAGTTAAGGGTTCCAGTGCCTATCTTCACTGCAAATAATTTTCTTTCATAACAAGTCACTAAATATATGATGAAATAGCTTTATTTTACTAAACAGAAGATTTGTGGACCACAGAAACATGAAAACCATGTATGACTGCAGAGGGTTTTCATATGTCATATGTTTCCTGAACCTATCTCGGTTCTGGCACATGCACCCTCATTCCTGTGGAAAGGCTATGCTTAAAAAGACTAATCAATACCATTTAGCCTCTAAGATTCTAAGCTGTACTTAACTTTTTTTTTTTAAATGAATGTCATATCGTATTAGATTATTGCAATTCAATTGGAAAAAAAGACCTAAAAATATTATTTCTAAAGGAACAGCAAGGATCAATAAATACATCTGGAGATAAGTACTCCGTTAGTTATAAAAAATCATAAAAGCAAATTTAAAGGTACTCATAAGATGATATTGCAAAGCATAAGTTATTCATAAACCGTTACCAAATCTTTTCTGCTGAGGCTGCACGGCTGAACCGCAGGGAACTGAAGGCAGCCAATGTATGGCTGAAAATAGCCGTGCACAGCCGAAGTGAATAGCTGAACAGCAGCTTAGTGAAAAAAAACCCTAGAACTTTGCTGCACAGCTGTGTAGTTTCTACTACCTTAGGCCTTAGAGTCATAAAGGGTTTATAGTAAAGTATGTTTAAACCCTAGCAATTATCTTTTCTTTGCTTCCTTTTGTTCTGTTAAATATACCACTGAAAGTGTTTTGTTTTGTTTTTTCGTTTTTTTTTTAACGTTTCCAAATGTATTTTAATATCAGTATTTTTTTTTTTTTAATTCTTGGATGTTTACTCCTAAACGTTCCATTATGAATGAATACACTTTTGTCCGTCAAAAATGAACAAAAAAAATAAAAACAAAACTGTATTTTATTATAATAATTGTTCCTAGAGCAAAATGAAACCCATATTAACAGAAACTAACTCAGGCAAAGAAAAATAGAGGAGGAAGGGCAGGATGGGAATTAGACATTTACTGGATGATGTTATTCTTTGAATCAGGTTTGAATGTTTTCAACACTGGTATCACTACAAGTAGGGATGTCCCGATCCCACTTTTTCAGGACCAAGTACAAGTACATCCCCTCACCGATACTTTTTCTTAAAGGGACAGGTGACTTTAAATGATCCATAGTACATATACAGCACATACGTCCCGTACACTGCACACTGCAGTAATAGTTACAATCATCCCCTGCTAACATGAATAGGTTAAATCATGATCCATAGTACATATACAGCACATACGTCCCGTACACTGCACACTGCAGTAATAGTTACAATCATCCCCTGCTAACATGAATAGGTTAAATCATGATCCATAGTACATATACAGCACATACGTCCCGTACACTGCACACTGCAGTAATAGTTACAATCATCCCCTGCTAACATGAATAGGTTAAATCATGATCCATAGTACATATACAGCACATACGTCCCGTACACTGCACACTGCAGTAATAGTTACAATCATCCCCTGCTAACATGAATAGGTTAACTCGGCGAGGTAAGTAAGAAGAAAAAAAAAACATAGCCCAAGCTTCAGCGCTAGGCTTCGGAGCATTTTGACAAATACAAGTACTTGTCAAAATGCCCTGTATCGGGCCCGATTCCGATGCTAGCATCGGTATCGGCACATCCCTAACTACAAGGGATCATCCACTAGAAAGAGAAATATTTTTAAAGACTTCTGTAAAAGTAGCTGCTGCCACTTTCAATGAAAGTGCTTTGCTATATCTGTTAATAGTTACAAAAAAATACCTGTTGATCCTGACAGAAATCCAGTGTTGTCTTGTGCACTCTGCAGTGTTTTCTTAATACTATGTTATAGAGGGGGGTGTTATGTAGGCCTTAACTCATCTTCCAGGGATGATCTGTTCCTCCAAAGATACAGTACAGTGAGTAAGCATTGTCACCTTAGGATTTGAAGTGCATCACTGGTAGGATCACCAGGTAACAATAAAAGGAAAATTCTGCAGAAATAAAGCCAAATGCAGCTACCACATCTAAGCTGCTATATGGTAATATTTTATTATTGGGTTTAGATACACTTTAATCACTTTAATCAGAGTTGGCTTTTCATTGAGCTCGGAACTTTCACCACCATACATTAATTTCCGTTGTACTAAATGGAATTCTATTATAAGCAAAAGAGAAAACTGCCAACAGGAACTAATCAACATAATCAACATAAACCAAAATAGACTATCCCAATGTACAGTATCAAGACTTTGTATGCATGATGAAAACTGAGCAAAAAAATAAGGCATAATCATGATCAGAAATAATTTGTTTATTTTCAACAAGTTGTGTCCTCAGGCTGGTGGCATTCTCAAAAAGTCATCCTGACACAGGCAGCACTGGTTATAGCAGCAATGCCTAGCATCTTGTATGGGATATGTGCTGCAACAGTAGTTCTTCTGCCTTCACATATATCTTTACCTTTTTGATATTGTTGAAATTATATTATAAGGGCTGCAGAAATACTTGTGATATGGTATTGAACAAATGTATTCTGCCCATACTGTCCTATATTGTCATGTTGCTGGACTTAGTACATTGTTCTTTCTGACTCTGCCAGTGGGTGGAGGGTGTACACAAAGATCTCTTCCAGTGGTCTAAAACATTTGTTATTGTTACATAGGTAAACCCTACACATTCTGATCCATGGCCAGTTAGGACAAAAGTCAACAATGTCAACATATGTGTTTTCTATCTTTACTGTATCAGCACAGCTTAAAGATTCCTAGGTGGCCATTGTATGACTGGTATCTGCCACAAACCAGTGAGTTGTATGTTCATAGAAATTTTAGAAGTATACAGTATAGTAAATATTACGTGGGTTTACCCCTAACAGTCCCACAAGACCCTTGACCCGTGCACCGGCCCGGCAGGGCAGGAAAGTGTGGGGGGGGGGGGGGAATTGGGAGGGTGTCCCCATGCCGATGGTGACAAGGGCCTCTTCCCCACAACCCTGACCCGGTGGTTGTGGGGGTCTGCGGGCAAGAGGGCTTATTTGCATCGGGGTACCCCTTTAAATAAGGGGGCACCCAGATGCTGCCCCCCTTGTGAAATGAGTAAGGGGTACTTGTACCCCTACCCATTCACTAAAGGGTTAAATCAAATAGCAAAAAGTCCTTTAATTGGAAAAAAACAGTCAATGCAAAATCCGAATCAAAACAAAACTAAACCAATTTTTTGCTGGTGCACATGTCTAATAAATATCAGTTTAAATGTAAAACTATTAACATTTCCTAACGTGATCTGTTCAGGTATCCTGCTAATTATATTAAATAACAAACTGCCCATAATTTATAGTAGGCATACAATAATCAACCCATCTACATAGATGCAAGAGTAAACATGTTTTCTTCTCCTAATAGTATCTATTGAATTGAATCTATTGAAATTAAATTTAGATATTAATTTGCTTTATTCAGAATGTGTACGTTATCAATGCTACTAGTAAGTACATTTACAACTGTTGCAGTATAAGAGACAATTGGCTCAATTCACAAAGCTAATACACCAGGATAAGGATTTGACAGTTATTACCATCTTGTCTTGAATTGTATTGTGATTGTAACGTCTTCCTTATATTGTAAAGTGCTGTGCAAACTGTTGGCGCTATATACATCCTGAATAATAATAATAATATTAATAATTTTCATCTGAACCCAATGAGACTTGAAAGGTACTCTCACTAGACTATAATATATATCCTTATTATCCTTGTGTTAAAACTTTGTTAGATGAGCCTAAAAGCCAAAAAAAGGTAAGCAGACCTGGTGATGATTGTCATAAGCTCTTTGGCATACTTATTTTACTTAGTTATATGGACAGGCAAAATCTTATCTGTGTCTGGCTGCATATTTATGATAATAAATTCCATACATGCCATTAGTTCTGCATTTTGTGTGAAGGAAATTAAGTGTCCTGTACAGATCCTTGACCTTAACCATACTGAACACCTTTAGGATAATTGGATTGTGTTATTACAAACCAGGTCCCTTCATCCAACATTAGTTCTTGACCTCACAAATTATCTTTTAGTTGAATGGGCTCCAATTCCCACAGACACATACCCAACATTTTGTGGAAAGCCTTACCACAAAGGAGAAGTCAGCAACACCTAATAAATGTTGCAGGCTTTGAAATGGGATGCCCAACAAGCTCATATAGGTATTATGGTCAGGTGTCCACAAACCTCTGGCCTGGAGTCCAAAAAGCAGACACCATTTGATTTTGGAAATTATAACATACTGCTTCTGGTGCCTGCCACTAGTAGGTACTGCAACAAAATCCTGAGCTTTGCCAGTTATCACCAATAATGGGCAAAACATCTACAACTGGTAGATATTCCATAATTTTAGAAGCAAATGAAGGAGGGAAACATATTCCAGTGGTTGTAGATAGTCCTCCTGGACACATCTTAACTCCTATTTTCTGAGATCTGAGCTTTTGATTGTTCAAGACCAATTATCTCTTCTATTGAATTATATTCTTTGTTTTAAATGTGTTTAGCCTTCATAAAGTAATTTGTACCAGCCAGTTGTACAAACATCCTCTGTAAGGAGACTTGACAGCTATCTGTTAACAAACACCATGCATTTACTTTTAATGCTGTTTTTAATTAAACTGTTAATTAGTGCAATGTTCTTACAGTGACAATTGCTAAATGTGTCAAGTTCATTGCCACTATTGTACATGCATTGGCGTTTGCTTAATATGGCCCCAGGGAGATCTTTGAATTTCATCTCTAAGACTACTTAAATTATTAATTGCTCCAACTGAGCAATTGTTATTCTAAAGATGAAACATTTTTAAAAAATTAATTATGGTAGAGTTTGTTTTGCTAATCCAATGAGCCAAAACCAAAGTATTTCCCATATGAGTGGCTGTTTAATTAAATATTAAGTTGATAATTTTTTTCTGGGAGTATCAACATTTTTATTGTAAATTTGTAAACTTAACCTGAACCTGTCATTATAGAAACCGTGTCCTCCTAATGAACATGCTAGCTGCCTGGCAGCCATGCTGACTCTCATTTCAGCACTTAGAATCACTGACCTGAAGCAAGCAAGCAGAAACAGACTTCTGACTTTCCCTATATTCATACTTGTTCCAGGTTGTTGGTTCAAATTACTGAAGCCAAAGGGTCTCACACGCACACACACACACACACATGCCAAAAAAGGTGCATGCACAACACACATGTTTTCAGAAGGTGCATTAGAGTGCCAGTCAGAATAAATGGCACCACATCACAGCAACATGCATAGCATGTGATAACATGCATTAAATTGATTGTAACAGGCCCTTTTGAAATGGGCTGAATAAAGGCTGGGTTCACACTGTTAGTCCATGTGTAAATGTTGCATCAAAACAGCCTATTCATTTGAATTGTTTGCATAATGCACCAAAACATACCAAAAAATGCAAGCTTCATTTTTTTCTATGCAATACACTACAGCTCGCAGTAGCAAATTACAGTGTGTTGTGGTGTGCAGAAAAGCACATCTGCCGGCAAGGTGCATTAGGGTGCCATTCAGAATGAATGGCTTCACGTTAAACCAATGCACATAGCAAGGTTCCCATGGCACAAATTTGTAGTAGGAACCTGTTGGTGATTACACCCTTTGTAGAGCCCCACCCATTTAGTGAATTTCTATTGTTGCGTGCTTAAACACATCTTTGTGATAGGATGTGCTCCGGTAACACCGGTGGTACTGCAATGCATGTTAACATACATTATGTGCATTAGCCTGTTGTGGTGCCATTCATTTAGAATGGCACCCCAATTTCTCTAAGATAATACACATGATTTGCAGGACACCACAATTCATGGTAACGTCCTACTGTGTGTGGTGATGCATTAAAAAATACTGCATATCTGTTTTGGTCTGTGCATTGACAGCCTATTCAAAAGGAATGGGTTACCCTAACACAAGCATGTTAATGTGAGACACAAAGCACAGGAATCTAGCCTAAGACAACAAGATTGTGCTTTTGTAGTCAGTATGTTGACTGATTTATAAGAAGAGCTATAATACTATTCAGTTAGGCTGTCCTCCAAAAAATAAATCAATAACTAAAGCAGCTGCTGACATACAGAATCTTTGGACCTCACCCAAAATGATCTGCATTCCCTCACCCACAAAATATGTTTACTGTGTTTTTCTTTAAATGTCATTAGGTGGGCCTAACAAGAGGGTATTATTATAAATAATCAATGTTTCTGTTTTTGTTTTTTACTGCCTCCTAAAACCTTGCTTCACTAGGCACAGGCCTATGGTGTCTTATGGTAAATACAACCTTGAGAAAGATGCTGGGTACAGCACCCAGGGAGCCACTGATAAATTAATATATGAATGTGAACGCAGCGTAAGGCTAGAGCTACAGTATATGGGAGATGCCAAGAAAGCTCAATCATGCTACTAAAAGTTTTACAGATTAGTTACTACGGTAAGAACAACAATTGATTATTAAATGGATAAACCAAATGGCTTTCTTTTGTCGTGTAAGCTATAAAGGCAGTATGTGGTTTGGTTCAATTGCACAGAAATGGCATTTTGTGTGGTCATGCAAGATTAGTTGCTACTAGGGATGCACCGAAATAAAATTTTAAGACCGAAACCAACATTTAAAAATGTGTCAGGTCAAAACATTTTTTAATGTTTTTTTAAATTATTATTTTTTACTATACTGTTAGGGGCTTTGGGTAAATATATTGGGGGTCTGAATAGACACCTGATGTTTCCCTTTTGAAACAGAGAAAAAGAGATTGAGGACACTTTACTATGTCCTCAGTTATTTACAAACAGATCAGAACTGATCACACAAATGTTTGATCAGCACATGGAGAGATATGTGAAATATTTGCTGATCCTCCCCACTGTCCATTCTGAAACATTCTGCTCCTCCCACAGCTCTCCTTCTCCCCACTGACACAATCAGTCCTGACAGCTTCTCTTCTCCCCGCTGCATCCCCTCCAATCCCCACATCCACTGAAGTCACAGATCGGGGGAGAGTAGCGAGGATCAGAGGGGACACAGACTAAAGCTTGCAGCTGGTGCCCAGCAGTGAGGAGAGAAGCTGGGCATACACTGCATTTTCGGCTGTTTATCTATTCTTTTTTTTAACTATCCACATTTTGCGCGTAGTACCATTTTCAACCAAAATGTTTTGTCGTCCAACATTTCAGTGCATCCCATGTTACTACTATATGCTTGTGTGGTTTACACAGCAGGGTACATTTGTTTCATCAGTTTAGCAATGTATCACTACTCTTGTCCATTAATTGCTAGTGATTTTTGTAGCTTGATTGAGCTACTAAAATTGCCCATGTAGCTCAGGCCTAGGGTAGCTTTCTCTGCTCCATTCTTTAGTGTTGGGGAGGATTAAATAGCCATTGTTCTATGTACATCTTACAAAATATAAAATAATATAACTTTCCTTTCAATATTCTCTCAGCATAAGAGAAAAAAAGCTTGCTAATGTATTACAAGAGAAGTAAATGGGACACAAACATACAGTGGAATCGATACATAAAACATGCCTTAAATAACTAACCCCCAAGTTATTTACTCGCTTCTTACTGCAGTGTGCTAATTTCCTCACCACAAGGGTATAATGAAAAGCAAACAACATGCACATTGATTAATACCGGTCTAGAAAGTTTTAAATGCCTTTCAGGGGGAATTTTGAAGCAGTCCTGAAAAGTCAATTTTTACATCCAATGTTTATATTTCTTAAGATGAATACCTATATACCTAATAGGAATACCTGTAGTCTCTCCTAGAAGAACATTGAGCAGAATGCTGTCCTGACAACGTCATAGTTAAGTAGTTTTAATCATCAATTACTTTTTCCAGGACTCGCTTTCAGTACATTAACAAGAAAACATACATTTAATTCACTTGCATATAATTGCTTTGTTCCCATACCCCCATAAGGTAAATTGCTGAATACATGGTATTCCAGCAAAGCAGATTTAAAATGTATCTCATGTGTCTCTGACAAAGTCTACAGCCTTTAAGCAATCTACAGTGGCAAAGACAACCACAAATAGAATCAGGGCTCAGAGGAGCATCGTCTGACCTCTGGGACATGTACCAAGTCCCAGGCTGATGAGAAAGAAAACAAAAGCTTCTTTATTTATATTTTACATCACATTCCCCTGCTGGCTGTTCATAAGTATCCCAGTGGCAATGCAAAATAGGAAGACTTATCAAGTTGCTTTGTGTTTGGATAGATGAGTGTATAAGTTATTGTGACCACTAAAAGATCAGCCTCCTGTTTCAAACATGCCACATTGCAAGTATGCTGCCAGCAGTCAAGTACTGTTCAAATAAAGAGGTATGCTGCTTTACTGACATGTTAGGGGACTTTCTCACTCTGTGTATGTCTGGTTATCTGTTGTAAAGTAAAGGTGTCCCATACTAAGTTTATAAAGGGGTTTAAATATGTAATGCAAAAACTACACTTGCAATGGGGCTACCCCACACTGCAAGAGTTAAATGCTAATTTTTGCTAAGTCTATTATTATTATAAAGGATTTAATATAGTGCCAACAGTTTGAGCAGTGCTTTACAAAATGTAGGGTGACAATACAGTTAACAATACAGGTGGGTTAAGAGGGCCCGGATCTACAATCGTGTAGGAGGGGCAAGTGATACAAAAGTTATAATTGTGTGGGATGATTTAATAGAAGAAGTAAAAAGACGGCTATGTCAAAGTGGAATAGGGTTCCCTGAAGAGATGAGTTTTCAAGGATAGCCTAAAGGTGGACAGAGCAGATGATAAGTGGACAGATTGGGGTAGGGAGGGAGTTCCAGGGGATGGAACATACTCTGAATAAATCCTGGAGGTGAGCATGGGAGGAGGTGATGAGAGCTGGAGAGCAGGAAGTCTTTGGAGGATTGGAGAAGACTGTTTGGGTGATATTTTGAGATGAGGTTTGTGATGAAGTTTGGGGGAGAGTTGGGGGAGCTCTGTATGTTGTTGGTTGTAAGTATTTTACATTTTTGGTGGGCAAGTGGGAGCCAGTCGAGGGACTGGCAGAGAGGGGTGGCAGACGCTGATTAGTTGAGAGAGCTCAGAATCAAGGATTACACCGAGCACCCTGGCTTGACGGGAGGGGTTAATCATAGTGTTGTTGATTGTGCTGGAGAAGTCAGGTTAGGGGACAGGGAGAGGTGGAAATATTATAAGCTTAATTTTATAAAAGTGGTGTGACCTCCATGTTGATATGTCAGTGAGTAGATTAGTGATGTGTGAGGTGAAGGGGTGAGCTGAGGAGTGGAGAGATAGATTTGGGTGTCGTTCACATAGAGATGGTATTGGAAGCTATGGGAGGTTAACAACTGACCCAGGGAAGAAGTGCAGATGGAGAATAGAAGGGGCCCAAGGACAGAGCCTTGGGGAACACCCATAGAAAGCAGAAGAGGAGAGGAGGAGGTAGCATTATAGGTGACACTGAAGGTGTGCTGGGATAGGTAGGAGGTGAACCATGAGAGAGCAAAGTCTTGGAAGCCAAGGGATTGGAGTTTATTGAGGAGGAGCATGTGGGCAACTGTGTCGAAAGAAGAAGAAAGGTCCAAAGTATAAGTATAGAGAAGTAGAGAGTGGCCATTGGTTTTAGCAGTTAGTAGATAATTAGCACGTTTAAGAAGGGCAGTGTCTGTGGAGTGCTGCTGAAGAAAGCCAGATGGAAAAGGGGTCAAGGAGGTTGCAACATTAAAATCAGTTTTACTTACCTTATCTCTTGCTCCCCCATCAGCCGATACATTCCTCTTCAATCTGATGCTGGGGGTTGTGGGAGGGCCCTCAGTGTCCTCATTTACTCTGCAGTACTGTTGATCCTGCATTGATGTCCTCAGGATTGTTGATCCTGCATTTATGTCCTCAGGATTGTTGATCCTGCATTGCTGTCCTCAGGATTGTTGCAAGGGTAAATTTTACATTTCCTCAGAGTTCAGTTTTAAAAGATACCTAAAGCCATATATATATTTTTTTTAGGTTTACAGTTGTGAGGGGTTGAAAGCCCAGACAGGTTTTTATTGCTGCCTGAGACTGCAAGTGTAGGATAAATCCAAATGAGTTGTCACCAGAGCAGGAAAAAAGGGTAAATTCTCCGGTGGTGACATTTGGTAGGATGACAACTGTCTGCAATGGGATTTACCTTACTTTCGTAAGGTTTCCTCACAAGTATTGGCCAGGAAATGAATGAAAATTACAATCTATAGTTGGACACAGATAGCAAAAAAAAAGCCTGATAAGGATTTTAACCCTTTCCTACACTTTATAAGATAAAAATGTCATTGCTATAGAAGACTATGTGTAATGTATTGTTCTTTAAAATACCTTAACATTTTGAATATCTTAACCCTCAGCCAGATTCAATTTTCTTTAACTGCAAAAAAGGAATTGAGTTGTCTATTCCTTGCATTTTAAGACTAGGGGCCTTTTGTACATTGTGTACAGAATACCCGTTGACATCTAATCTGCTGCTTAAATGAATGTTGTACTTCTTTTAACAAAAATCAGCACAGAACTGAAAGTAAGGTTACATGCATCTTCTGCAATAGACATTTGCTGACATATTTTCAAAGAATAATTTAAGTGGATGAAGATGGTCCTTGTTTTCCAGGGAGTCATTTGTCCCTTAGTTGAAAAAAGCTTGAAAATAGATTTGAAAAAAATATATAATATATAAAAACTCATTAAGAGCTTATGAAATGCGAAATAAAACTGACCCTAAACCATCCTAATCACTTGGTTACCATTCATTCCACACTCAAAATATGACAATGATGCCTTTTACTTTATGAATACTGAGTGAACATTTTTATCAGTAGTATAACTCTGTTCTGTCCTTTCAATAGCACAACATTAACCAAGGCAGGCAAGTGTCAGCTAAATTTGATACTAATAAAATAGACATCTTGTTTCCCTTCTTAAGGCAATCTTTACACTTAAAGGACAAATAAGTTGGTGTCTAAGAATAAATATTTCAAAATTCCTGTTGTGTCTACTGCTATCCAAGACTGACAGAAAAGCAGAAGAAGGTGATGCTGCAGTGCAGTGAAGCAAGTTCTATTACCTTTATTTCCTTTGCTGCTTGTCTCTCAAACACATGTAACAAGCAGATAATAGCAAAAACACTGCCTGACCTATACAGCTATATGTGAGTCCATTAGCATGGGTTGTCATGTGTTTACCTGCTGGCATTAGCAGATATATGATGGTGGAGTTCTGAATCCGATGCACATATAAAGAAAACTGTTATGCAGCAGAATCCTATATGGATGATTTGAACATTATAAAAGTTGCCCCTTTCATATAAATTCATTTATGTAGGTCTCTTCTGTCTCACAATATTTTGCATTTAAATGGCAAGTTTAACATGTATCGAAAGCACAAACTCAACTGTAACCCCTGACATCACCAAGGGGCTGCACATGTTAGTACCTGAAATGCAACAGAATCCGTGAACATAATACAGGAGATGGTAAGAGACTGCTGATGTGCTGTGGGTGTGGTTGAAGAATGGAGATCTTCTGCATGATGCAGAGCCTGGGAAGATGTTACAAGAGACTGCTCCCATTACGGACTACTTGGGGTCCAAGGGCTGCAGAGCTGTAAATTTGGCACTAACATTTTGGACAGTTGTCAGCACAATTCAATTACCCATTGAAAGAGTTCCTCTCTTTAACTGTTTGGGTGACAGCTTACATGTTTTGAATTTTCTTTTTTGTTCCAATGATAATGGTCATCAGCAAAAATTGAGAGGGTGAATCTTCCCCAATGGAGGAAACAGACCACAAGGAAAACCTTACAGGGTCACTAACCTTTACTCTGTTCAAAGCTTTAAAAAGTTTGGTTTTGAGACGCACTTTAATGCAGGTGCATTACATCATTGTAAGTGCTTTTACTCCTTAATGTTGCCAGCTGCCTAATATTAGCACTCTCATCTTATGCTTTGTCATATTTCACTTCTAATTTATTTTATCCTTTCCATAACTACATAATGAAACACTTTGCCTGTTGAGTATAAGCAGACCTTACCCTAGTCTAGACAGCTCAATAAAACCCAAAGAAGTTCCTGACATTTTCTAAAAAAAATAATATTGAAAATATATTACCACTAGTTGGTCATTATAGTGAGGCTAATGTATGGCATTGTTGGGTGGTGATAAGATTTACATTAATTCTAGGTACCCTCATAGAAATTAAATAAAGCAAACTCATACAGTTATGTGACCTGCACCCACAGCAAGCATCCAAATCTATGTGTATAATCTAAATAATGAGCCTGTAGCTGTAATGGGCACATAAATGCAATTAATTGTTTTTCACATTCCCCTAGACTGATGAAAAATGATTAATGTATTATAATGGAAAATATAACGGGCCAATAGAGGAACACAAATTAAGAAAATTAGAAAACTAAAAAAACCCTCACAACATTGACATGTACACTAAAAAATAATATGTATGTCATAAAAATACTTATATATTATATGGAATGTGGTCAAAGCTTATAGGCAAAGGAACACAAAAGGCCTGGGGATATAGGAAAATAACACAACTCCGTGACATATAATTGCTTTTTTTGCAAAAAATGCCACATGGAATGCCAATATATATAATAAGGTAAAAAGGTTATATCCAGAGGGAAGAGTCTCAAAATGTATATCTTATTTGCATTTTTATTCAAATGAAAAGGTAGTTTTTGCATCATATATACTGTAAAGTTAAGACAAAACTTGTTTTGTTTTACTGTTGGATAGACCTTGCAATGAACTGAACTTTCTGTTTTCAACTCCCTGGAATGCACTCCCCATATATTTCTTTGGAAAAGCATCAATGCGCTACTGACAGTGTCACTAAATCTCTTTTTGGTTCGTCAAAGTGAGTGCTCACAGCAATGCCTAGGTGATTCACAAGACTGTTGTTTCCTGTTTCCCCATTGAGAAGATTTTCCTCCAATTTGTATCCTAATTTTTTTTTAAATGGCTGTAGTTACACTTTCAAATACAGTCAATGCTATATATCATATAGAAACTAATGTTGAATTTCAGATGACGTGCATCTCGGTGTCTCTGGTATACTCTACCATAAAATGCATATACATTAAAGATGTAAATGGACATTTTGCCATCTAAAAAGCATATCCCTAAATCCATATAGTGACTCTATACTTTGTGCTGGGATCAAACCCCTGCCCATTTAAGATTTGTTGTTTCTTTTGCCTTACAATATCAATACTTTTCGATGAGAACAGCACCAGATGACTTGTATATAAATATATATGTTTAATGTTGTGTACATAAACATTTATTTTCCTAAAATTAGTATAGTTTAATCACCGTGTCGTAGTTAATGATTTGAAAGCTTTACAGAAGAAAATTATGGGCTTTAAAAAAAAAGAAGCTAATGGAGAAATGATGGCTTACATCTGGAGCTAATGGCAGTGTTCACTACTGAAGTGGCACCTGCTGAAAGTTAAGCAAATGTTATATTGACAATTCAGATGTCACTGTCAATGTAGATCAGGGCTAAGCTGTGCTGAGCACAAGCTAGTAACCAGGTTTACCCTTTAAAATCACAATATCAATATATGACATTTCTGTATACAACATTTATGGAATAAGTGGGCACCTTATGCTAGATTTTTTTTATATTTTCTAGTTCAGAGTAATCAGCTTCAGTAAAACATTTCTTTACCACTGACAATAACATCACTTTCATGTTTCCCATTTTTGTAGACTATGCTTTTTAGCTTGCCCAAATCTGTAGATAGCATGCTTACATTTTCTAAGCCCCTTGCAGAGTAGAAAAGGCAAAAAGAACACCTGTATGGTACCTGTAACACCTGAGCATGGTTTGTCGGCATTTAGTTGCCAAGAAATTAGGAAGTGATGCATCACTCCAATAAAATAATGTGTTTCTGTTTTAATGAGTTAGGCTCAAAACCAACTCCTACTCTGCAGAACCATCTTCAACACTAAAGCTAAAATTCAAGGTTTTTGCATAACGCACACTTGCAGCCTTACGTTTACACACTTAAAGCTATCTACTAACCCTAAGGCTAATACCACCAGACCCTTTACTCTAACATTAACTCTTGTGTAACATAAACTGCATCTTAAATCTAAAAATGTATTTATATTTTACTAAAAATTTGGGTAAGAATAAATGTTTTTTAACATAAAGTAGGGAAAACATTCTCTTTTCCGAAATTTACATAACTTTTTTCATTATATAGTAAAAAAAATAAACCCCCCAGTGTTGATTATATACCATCAAAAGAAAGCTCTATCTGTCCCAAATTTTTGTAACATAAATACATAAATTGCAAGGCTATAGTCCGGTCATGCTGACCTGGTGAAATGTTCTAGTCCTGTGTATGTATCTATGTGTGTGTGTGTGTGTGTGTGTGTGTATGTATGTATGTATGTATGTATGTATGTATGTAATATAATATATATATATATCTGGTGCAAAAGAGAGAGGTTGCTTGGAGCCCCCATCAAAATTTTGCTATTAAGTCCATTGATCTGTAGTCACACCCCAGACCCCAACACTGATCCACTGTAATGCCTGGATACTGCAACCCAATGCTAGCACCATAGACATTCAACTCTAACACCATCAAACACTCCCAAACTTTTCCTTTAAGGTATAGTTATCTCTAGTGTCCAGTAACTGGAAATGTAATGGAAACAACTATGACCACAGTATCAGTAGATCTATTTTATAAATGATCCAACGGTTATGTTATAACATTCTTAAAGGGATATTTGTCATGTTTAATTCAAAATCAATAATTGGTCTTTTTTTAGTAATTAACAAATAGCATGGAGTATTCTGTAATGATTAGCCTGATCAGATATCTGGTTTTGATATTTTGGTACTGTCTTTTGGAAGATAAACCGTGACTAGTTGCTGTAAACTATTCTACCATTGCTTTATTATATGAAACAAAGTCCATATATGACCAAAGGGCCCCTTTTGTATATATTCATAACAATATTATAAGTTTTATTACGATATTGTGATTAGATCTGGGAATTTTTCTCTTGAATTATTATTATTTTTCAAAAAATTATTGTTGCTGAAATAACAGTAAAGTAATGTGTTCTCTTGGGAAATGTGAATACTTTCTTCAGCCTACATGGGACATTTCTGGTATATTGTATGATTCACTGTTAAATGAGTTCAAGTCTTTTGTCTGATATTCTCCTCTTCCTTTTCTGTTTTTCCTTTCTATTATTTTCTGCCATTTTTATTGCTGTTGCTCATATCTGGGGAAAACAGGAAGAGCTTGTATAAAAAGGAATAGATTGTCAAAGTACGGTCATGTAACCAACACATTTTTTTCATTTTCCCCATCTCAAAACAAGTTCCAGACAAGTGCCATCCATTACCCTGATGTGAGCTTCCTAATGGTACTTCCGGGCCATGCAATAAACAGTGCAGTAAGTGCAGATCAGTAACATATTACTACTGTGGTAAGTGGTAAGATATTACCACTTTGGTCAGTGCCAAGGTTATATGCACTGTCATAAACAAATGGCCTTCCAGGCAGCTGTGGGGAATGTGATTGCATGGTTATTTTTTGCCCACAAACTCTGTTTAACCACTTGAGGATTTTGAACATAAGAGATATGTCCTAAAACTATTTAAACAGAGATTTAAGGATGTGCCTTCGATCAAACTGTCAAATTGGCATCTGGTAATTGCTTTGTATTACTCAGCAGAGCGGCTGTTAGAGTGCAGCTGCTCCTTTATAAAATGGCACTTGAAGACAGTCACATGAAGTGTAATTGAATTACTACAATGTGACAGTAAATTTCTTTCATTGTATTTACAATTGAATTCATATGTAGATCTAAGGTATGACATTTTTAATAAAATGTATTCCAGTTTAACCCTTTATTAACCCTAATCAGCCCCAATAAACTCCTTTCTCCTCTCAGCTATTTTTGTTGTGATTTTTTTTTCAGTTTTGTTTCTTTTTGCTTTTTTTTTTACTTTAGTTGGTTTGTTACTCTTTTCACTTATGAGAACAACTACTATTCACTGATGTGCTTTATATCCTATATAAAAAAAAAAATATTGGTATATGAAGAAATGTACCTGCATACCTTCTGTGGGGTTTAAGAAAGTGATTTTTAAAACTGCCTGTACATCTGTCTACCATGAGAAATACCTTCCTCCCCTCCCTGCTTGTCTGAAATAAGCCATTATTTGTCAAAACAAATATATGGGTGATGTGCAACACTGATGAACGAACAATCTGTGTAAATTTCTTCCAATGTACATTATAGTAACATATTGGATGAATGTATATGGTATAATATTAATATTAATCTTAACCTAACCTCTTCTTTTGATCTAACCCAATGGTCAGACACTCCTACTCCCTCTGATGGTAACATACTAGATATTGTTTTCTCTCACCTATGCACTCCTTGCAACCTCTCCAACACCCCCTTCCCCCTCTCAGACCACAACCTTCTCAGTTTCACCCTCACCCTATCCCCAACCCTGAATCTCCCTACACGGCACACTGTCACCCGGAAAAACCTTCACCACCTCGACCCTTCTCTTCTCTACTCTGCTACTGACTACCTCTATGGCAACATCTCACCCTTTTCCTGCCCTGACCTGGCTATTTCTGTCTACAACTGTTCACTTTCATCCTCTCTAGACACCTTAGCTCCCCTCACTACTCGCAGACTTAGACCACGTCCACTACAACCGTGGCAAACAGATGAAACCAAAAATATCAAGAGACATAGTCGCACTCTTGAACGACTGTGGCGAAAAACTAGATCCCTGCAAGACTTCACCCTGTACAATGCTGCCCTCCCTCCATAACTCCTCCCTCCGTGCTGCCAAAAAGACTTATTTTGTCACCTCTCATTAACAAACTCTCATCCACACCTCGCCAACTCTTTTCTACTTTTAACTCTCTACTTCGTCCTCCACCGCCACCACCCACTAACTCACTCACTGCCCAGGACATTGCCATTCACTTCAAAAACAAAATAGATACAATT
>NW_017306601.1:628272-673464 GCF_000935625.1 Nanorana parkeri
CTCTGATGGTAACATACTAGATATTGTTTTCTCTCACCTATGCACTCCTTGCAACCTCTCCAACCCCCCCTTCCCCCTCTCAGACCACAACCTTCTCAGTTTCACCCTCACCCTATCCCCAACCCTGAATCTCCCTACACGGCACACTGTCACCCGGAAAAACCTTCACCACCTCGACCCTTCTCTTCTCTACTCTGCTACTGACTACCTCTATGGCAACATCTCACCCTTTTCCTGCCCTGACCTGGCTATTTCTGTCTACAACTGTTCACTTTCATCCTCTCTAGACACCTTAGCTCCCCTCACTACTCGCAGACTTAGACCACGTCCACTACAACCGTGGCAAACAGATGAAACCAAAAATATCAAGAGACATAGTCGCACTCTTGAACGACTGTGGCGAAAAACTAGATCCCTGCAAGACTTCACCCTGTACAATGCTGCCCTCCCTCCATAACTCCTCCCTCCGTGCTGCCAAAAAGACTTATTTTGTCACCTCTCATTAACAAACTCTCATCCACACCTCGCCAACTCTTTTCTACTTTTAACTCTCTACTTCGTCCTCCACCGCCACCACCCACTAACGACTATAACGTTCTCAAACAATTTATCCCCACGCAGCTCCCTCCTCATGTATCACTTCCCCCTCCCTTTTAGATTGTAGGCCCTCAGGGGCAGGGCCCTCCTTACCATCTTGTCTTGAATTGTATTGTGATTGTAATGTCTGCCCTATATTGTAAAGCGCTGCACAAACTGTTGGCATTATATAAATCCTGTATTATAATAATAATAATATGATTAGTAAGTTTGACATCATGCAGTATTATCATTCAGGCAATATCAGACACTACCATGTCTGATGCTATTTGAGAGCGCTAAATTACCAATTGATGACCTCATTGTATTTTCTCCAAGCCAGCAGCAAGTATGAATTCATTAGGTCTGCTTAAATTCTTGCAATGTTCTATGCATTAAAAAAAGCTAGGTAGGACAGGATAATAATATGCCCCCATTAGTTGATGAGTAATATATTGTGCAGTGCAAGAATAGCAATACAATTCAAGCCACAAAGCAGTAAATATAACTATACCCCTAGATTGCAAGCTTGGATGAACTATTTCATCCTCTTGTCTTGTTTATATTGTTTTGTTGTATGCCCCATAGAAATGTACAGCACAACACAAATTGTTGGTTATCCTGTTTAATGTTAACAATAACAGGTTTTAGACAGAAAAAGCCGGTTAATAAAATGGTGGAGAAAATCCTGCTCATATATGTGCACATTTCAGAAAATCAAAAGCAATACATGTCAGTGTCACAGCATTTTGTAAGGTTTATTTTCTAGGAATCTGGTTGGTAGGTATGTGTTGGTTGTTACTTAATAATTACATTATTAGGATACTGTGAATTTAATTTTTATGAAGTTAATTATGTTCCGTAAAATTTGAGGAAAAAATATTTTTTGATGACACCACACACTTATTGGAGATACTCGCTTGTCTTGCGATACACAGATGAACTAGAAAATGCTCGAGAACCCACAGGGAATCTGGAAAAACTGACAGGATTTCTCTAAAGCCCACCTTTATGGCTAGGTTCACCCCATTTTCCGGACCAGATCTGGAATGCGGTGCATTGCGTTTTACCATGATTGTACATAAATTTTGCCGTGTTTTTTTGGTCTGGTCCGGAACGGACTGCTCTGGTGTGCACAAAGCACAGACATACCATAGGGCTACATTGGGATGCTTTTTTTGGTCTGGGAACAAACTGTTGAGGTCAGGGCATGATCCAGACATGGTGTGAACATGCCCCTAAGGCCAAGCTCACCATTTGTTTATTGGTTCAACCACTCATCTGAGGAGGCTAGTCAGGAGAATACTCCTGACTCAGGAGTATTTTAGTACTTTAGTAGCTCAGTTCTGTTAATAGAATCACAAGTGATGCATTGCTATATGTAGCAAACAATCTTTAAAAAAAGGAACAAATTGCCCCCTAAAGATTAAGCATGCATATGCATGTAGTAATTACCAATCTCGCAATGCAAGTGATGAGCTCCGGCGTGTTCGCAGCTCCACGTGCCGAACATGCCAGGAAGCTGACAGCGCTGCAGTGCCAATCACAGGCACAGAGACATTTCCCGATCACTGCAGCAGCGGACGGGATAATGTCTCAGTACCTGTGATTGGCGCTGCGACGCTGTCAGCTTCCTGGCAGGCTCTGCACGTGGAGCTGCGAACACGCCCGAGCCCATCACTAAACTCTACAACATACTACATGCTACTTGTGTAGCTTACACCATAGAAAGTCATTTGTTGAATTTGTTTAGCGATCATTTACTACACATAGTAAATAATTGCTGGGAATTCCAGCTAACAATGTTAACATCAGAAGCAGGATTAACCTATAACAAAATCTCTGTGGAAGCTTAGCAAATGATTAAATCCCTCAATAGCAAGATATTAAAATTGCCTGTGTAGCTTAGCCCTTTAATCATGTGTACCAAACACTGCATCATGGAATGAGGTACCCAGAAGCAGCAGGTATTTTGAGGCAATGAAAGAGGGAGTAATGGGGTAGGGCTTTGAAGGTTATTATCGCTTGGTCGGGGTGGCCTTTACAGAGACCATGGCACTTTTCCTTGCTGCAAATGGGCAAGGTCACAGAGTCTTTTTCTTTAAGTCAGTGAGATAGAATAACAGGCAGCTAGAATCTCTACAAGAAATGTCAGCTCTTATACTACTTATCTGATATCTTATACTACTACTACCATGACAAGATTACAGTAGAACATAGTGGCGGTGTTGTACTCAAAAGAATGCAGTACTGTAGTCATTGAAGCCAAGTACAGCTGCACTGAAACCATATGGCTGTATCTATGAATATAGAGCCTACAGATTCCAAACCACTTCTATAAAGCTGGAAGAATTGTTGGCTTTGAAAATCAGATTAAGACTTGCTTCTGTCGTCAATGATAGTTTTACTTCAGTGCACATAATGGTAAATTCCTTTTATTTGCCACCCCTTTTTCTCATCAGCGGAACATGGACAAAGGATACTGACAGATTGAAGTTGATGAGCAGGAAATGTTTCCCTTTTAATTCTACGAGTATGCTAATTTTGATTTGATAAAAATATTCTAGATTGTTTCATACTAACGAAACCACTTCTGCTTCCTTATATAATTAAAACATACTTTTCATTTTCATTATGTGATTTTATTCTTTTGTGTCCCATGCTGTGCAAAGGAAATTGCACAATTTATGTTGGCTTTTTTTGTCTGCTCAGATTGTGAAATTAGAAAATACTTGACAACCAAAGAAAGCAATTTACAAGATTTGGAGACACCAAAAATACTTGCCTCATTTTAGAGGTTTCTTTGTAGTTTACTTCTAAACGTTTCCAGACAATGAGACATATCTTTTTGTCATTTACTTTTTTAAAACCTACAATATTGTATACACTGGGGATGCTATCAATTCCTTCTTAAAGTTTATTGTTTTACCAAGTTTTTGTCAACCAGTGGTACTTGTACCCTGGAGGGTACTTCTACCAGTAAAAAAATATATAGTTTACAGAATATGGTTACGAAGATATTTACTTATGCCGAGAGGTTATAGTGAGCAACTGCTATGCACTACAAGCTAAAATTCAAAGGAATAAGCCTGCATAGTTCTCTTGCTTAAGCACAGGATTAGTGTGTAACAGGTGTATGTAGGCAAACAGGAAGACACCAACAGAGTAACCTTAAGGCATTTTGCACACAGTTACTGCTACAGTTTCCTAGTAGCAGTAAATATGCATGCACCACAGGCCACTTGGCAAACGCTGGCTCCAATGTGTGTTACTGAAGTTAAGAAATGTCAGCAAATTGGAATGCCAATAGTTATCAGTCTTTTTAAAGCCCAACTCCAGCAAGGGACACCCTATTTTTCTTGGAGCACTCCTTGTTCTTTTTTATACCTGATACATAAGGTATACATACCTTATATCCAGGGATCTTCGACATCATAAGTCCTCTTCCCGCTCTTATTCCTCTGGCAGTAGGAAGGTTCTGAAAGATGTAGAGAGCGACATCATAGGTAGTTCCCTGCATCATTTTGCTGTGAGCCCAGGGCAGCTCGATGGTCATCCCCTAGGAGGTTGGTCCTTGACCTTACAGGAAATGGGTTGAATGATACTGGGTAGAGGAGAGCACGGGTGCTGGATTACAGAGCAGTGGATCTCTGGGGGACAGTATCAGCACTGAGGTGAGCATTATAGGAAAGCCCCACTGTTAATTTAATTTCCTGCAGGCAGTAGATTCTTTGATTTTTAACTGTAGTGGGAATTGGGCTTTAGTTTTTTTTTAGTACACTGGTGTGTCCAGACTCTGATGTGAGACTTCAATCTAAGAAAACCCCTTTAGGCTTTGTGACATCATTAAAAGGTTCAGCCACAATACAAATCAGTGCCTCAAAATTGAAAGGTACAAAACAATATTTCTTAGGATCACTAGCTTAAAAAGTTAGTTCACCCAAACGTGATTATTATATTTGTATTTAGTGCCTGGAGTCAACCCCATTGTTTTAATATGAACTGAAAACTCAGCTGCAAGATCTTCCTGCTATACTTTCTAATTCTTTGCACTAGGGAGTTTTGAATGTTTCGGCATGCCTTTGAATGCTCATCTTCTTCCTTTGCACTCTCAAATTTAGAAAATAATAAAAACTATCTGAGAGAGAGAGAGAGATCCTTTTTATGGTCCCATTAGGTCTTCAGACCCAGAACTTCGAGTGCAGAGATCTTACCAATAGAGTTCCCAAGAGATACACAATTCTGTCCATAGTTTAACTCTCCACCATTTGAGGTGCTGTCCTCTGCAAACTCACTGCTCCAGTACAAGTTCTCTTCAGAATGATTCACAGCATTGATCCCACTTCCTGTGAGCCCTGTGGGTATGTTATCAAGCTGCCCTTGGTGCACAAGACTATGCTGCAGAGAAAGGCACCTTGTAATGTTCCCTGTAGCATTTAGAACATGACCAAACTAAAGACACCTAGAAAAAGATATCTATAAGGAAAAAAGTGGCAGAGGGATCTTCAGATGTGTGGGGAGCGCAATGGAGGGAAAGTACTTGATTGGAAAGTGGGTAAGTGTGCCCATACTGAATTAGGGCTTTAAATATCATTCTTTTTAGTTCCAAACTCTTGGAACTAAATCTGGTCACTTGTGGCGTTGTTACCAGCTACAATACCTGCAACTACCATGGTGCATTGTCATTGCTGCCAGTTACTATACTAAAACACAAAGGAAAATAAATAATATCCCTTGGCTATAGCTCATACTTTGTAGTGGTAGTGAAGCAGAATTTCTTGTTAATCGCATGCCTTTGATAATGATTGTGTGGCCATTCCAGTGAAAAACATACAGTGAATGTTTTGTTTTGTTTCATTATTTAAAATGTCCCATTTAACAGCTGAAGGGAAAGATGGAACCCTAGTTAACCATTAAATTGAACATGCTGCCCTTTGCTAACAAGTATTTCACTTTTCTATTCAAAAAGAGTAATTGCATCATTTTTCAGCACTGCTGCAATGTCACTACAAAGAGTCTGCATCATTAATCATACGATTGGGAAATAAGTGATTTTAACCTCATGTTTTAATCATGGTTGCCCTGCAGTGACTATATACATGTTGCTTAACAGTTTGTTTTGTGTATTTTACATTTTTCAGACCATTAGCATGGGTTGTTTGCCCAACTATTTTATAGTATATTTATGTTCTCCTCTTTTTGTTAGCTGTGAGTTATTTAACAAAATTAAAAGTCGCCCTGTTTTATGATGCTGCATTTGAAGCTGTTGGAGAAGAACATGGTTATTTACTTTCAGCTGTGTGTTAGTATTTAGTTGCTTGGTGTTTGCATAGATAAGTATCTGTTTCATAAAACATAGTGTAGCAATCAGTGGTAAATGTGAATATCTGCAAATTAAGGTTTTTGTCATTCCTCATTAGAGATGAGCAAACTGTGTAAAATTCATACTGCCTCCAATACGCTTGATTGAACAGCACAATCCTTTTTCTGGTAGAGTCACAGATTTTCCCAACATGGGGTAGCAGATTTGAGTTAATACACACATCATATAAAACAAGCAGAGTTCCCCTTAATTAAAGAAATCCCATAATCGGAGCTGTCTATAAGTAAAAAAACAGGCTATATATTTGTATCAAAATTTTATGAAAAAAGAATTTAAAGAATAATAACAGATATAGAAACACCAAATAACAAAGACATCTAAAATCAATTAAAATGAAACAAGTCCTCCCTGATATGGCCCAAAGTGTCAAATAGTGCTGATAATAATATAATGGCCACCAAAGTGGTCGAAGAGTCACTGATTTTTTGACACAAGCGCTGTGTTTGAAGAAAAAAAAAATGGATTTAGGAGTATCAAAAAAAGAGATGCACTCACTTATGATGAAATTGCATGATAAGGCAGTTCCTGAGAAGGATGATATCGAGTAGGTAACTAGTTTGTCCACAGAGTTTGCCTCGATGGTCCGTTATTGAATTCCAGAATTTATTTATATGGATAACCAGGGCACTCAAAGTGTTCACACTACGAGTGATTAATTACAACCAACAAACTGGAATAGAAATACCCACTATACAATTCGGTGAAACACATAATTGCATTAATATATGTGTGTGTCCAGGGGTACCATGATTGAGAGGAGGGATGGTTCAGAGGTAACGGACTAGAACAAGGGGGGAGAGAGAAAGAGATCGTGCTCACAAGAGACGACTAAAGTTGATCAAAGAAAGACTCCTAGAAAACAACTAAAGTTGATCAGATCATTCAAGCCTGGCGTTTAAAGCTCGTCATTTTGCCAACTGTGCGACGAAAGGGGTGATTTATCTGATGTTATGTAGTTGTGACATGTACTACGTGGGAAAGACTAAACGTATGTTTAAGAATAGGATCTCAGATCACCTGACCGATATTGCGGCCCGGGATCTGAGATCACCTATAGTCAGACACTTTGTCAATACACATAATGGACGAATCGGCGGACTTCGCTTTTTTGCACTGGATAGGGTTCACCAACATAGAAAAGGGGGCGACTGGGATAAGCTTCTTCTACAAAGAGAGTGTAGGTGGATCTATCAAACGGGGTCGCATGAAGCGCCAGGCTTGAATGATATGATCAACTTTAGTTGTTTTCTAGGAGTCTTTCTTTGATCAACTTTAGTCGTCTCTTGTGAGCACGATCTCTTTCTCTCTCCCCCCTTGTTCTAGTCCGTTACCTCTGAACCATCCCTCCTCTCAATCATGGTACCCCTGGACACACACATATATTAATGCAATTATGTGTTTCACCGAATTGTATAGTGGGTATTTCTATTCCAGTTTGTTGGTTGTAATTAATCACTCGTAGTGTGAACACTTTGAGTGCCCTGGTTATCCATATAAATACATTAAAAGATTATCTCTTGTGCCTTTGTGTGTGGGTGGCCGGGGCGATCTGGAAGCAGTCTTAGATGGGATATCATACAGACATTGTTTTGCAGGAGACATCTGGTTGATCTGTTCAGCTACATATTGCATGCTGACTTGGTCTAAGTGCTTACCGACGGGGATATGCCATCAGTCGGCTCAAAGACGTTTGCCTTTGTCTATACATCTGCACCTTATATGATAAACTAGGATTAAACTTATGTCTGCAGATCGGGAGATGCCTTGTGCAAAAAGATGACTCCTCCCCCTTTCCTCGATCCTCGAGCAGGGCCGCCTGTGTGACATACTCAAGGAGTTGCACACCGGCGGGCTATGTCTGAGGCTTCGAAACCGCTTTGGCACATTAACACACAAATATTGATGGAACTTTGTCTAATCAAGGCTGAATCTTGTGATTGATGAAATATGATGACTACAACTGGTTTGAAATAAATATATGGGGCTTTACAGGCTGCCCTTATAAATGAACTCCTTTCTGTGAAAATCACGGAGCCGGCTTTCGGTTCATTGATTGTTTCACACATCTGAGTATGATTAAGCTCTTATTAGTTAGCTATATGTTTCACCTTTGTAAGATGCACAGTACACGTCCCTCTGAGGAAGCCCCTGTGTCTTTCGGGGAAGAAACGCGTTAGGGATAACGTGTATCGAGCCCTCCTTGAATGCCCATCAACTACTCTGCTGACAGCGCCGGTTGTTTGGAGCTCTTTTCAAAATAACAGCTACGAATAAAATCAGCTACACTACAATAGAAGTGGATTCGGCAGCCTGTTTTGCATACTGAGTGTACGCTGCTTGTCCCTGTTGAGTGGACGCTGGCAGATCTCTGACCCGCTACGAGAGGGATAGATGAGCTACGGAAAAGCTGACAGATCCCCGACCCGCCACGTGAGTGATATACTACCCTGGAGTTCCATTCATTTGCCTTTCCCAGTGCGGCCGCACGTGTGGAATAAAAGCCTTTCATCTCCATTACGGAATACACCAGTTGTCACCACTTGGTGGGCGGAAGCCCGTATAGAGGACCGGCAACAGCCCCTGAAGTGTGCATACAACACTATAAGGATGCGATCCTCTGGAATTCAATAACGGACCGTCGAGGCAAACTCTGTGGACAAACTAGTTACCTACTCGATATCATCCTTCTCAGGAACTGCCTTATCATGCAATTTCATCATAAGTGAGTACATCTCTTTTTTTGATACTCCTAAATCCATTTTATTTTTTCTTCAAACACAGCGCTTGTGTCAAAAAATCCGTGACTCTTCGACCACTTTGGTGGCCATTATATTATTATCAGCACTATTTGACACTTTGGGCCATATCAGGGAGGACTTGTTTCATTTTAATTGATTTTAGATGTCTTTTGTTATTTGGTGTTTCTATATCTGTTATTATTCTTTAAATTCTTTTTTCATAAAATTTTGATACAAATATATAGCCTGTTTTTTTACTTATAGACAGCTCCGATTATGGGATTTCTTCAATTAAGGGGAACTCTGCTTGTTTTATATGATCTTTGAAACCCGGGAGATCTGTCTTGATATTTGTTACTATAAGCGTGACTCCTTCTTTCCCCTTTGTGTAATACACACATCACCATGTTATCAACCTATTCATACATGGTTGGGATCCATGCGAAAATATTACAGGAAAACAGTGAGTTTTGTATAAAGGTTGATAGACTGATGACCAGACGTTTATGTTGTCAAATCATAAAAGTTTGTAAGGTTTATTTTAGGGATGTCCCGATACCACTTTTTCAAGACCAAACAAGTATTTTCCCTCAGGTACTTGCTGATACCAATTACCAATACTTTTTCTTAAAGGGACATGTGACATATTTTCTAAAACAACACAGACTGATGATTTTAGGGCAGTTTCTTACTAGGTCGGTGTACAGATCTCACCAGAGCTGAATATAGATCTCACCAGAGCTGAATACAGATATCAGCAGAGCGAAATACAGGTCTCATCGGAGCTGAATACAGGTCTCACTAGAGCTGAATAAAGGTAGTGTTAAGCTACACATAGAACAGTTTTTATCCTCTCCTTGCAATAACAAGTTGGTTATAGTACAAGCAGGCAGGAACACGTGATCTGTCTTGTAACCTGTTAAAAGATGCACATGCAGATAGGAAAGGTTTTAGAAGAGCACATCTATATGACACTATCACCTCTGATCTCATTGTCCACTGCTGAGCTGCATCCAGTAAATACATATAACGAGTAGACACAAAACATCTGATTTCTCAATGCTCATCAAAGGAACACCTGATCTCATTGCCCTGTGCTGAGCTGCCTATAGAAAGTATATATGATAAGCAGACATCAGAACCTTTGATCTCCCCAATAGCTTTTGCTGCATATAGTAGTTAGATAGGGCAAGCAGGCATCAGGATCTCTGGTTTCCCTATTACCTTGTGATGCCTCTAGAAGGTAAATAGAACAAACGGAGCAGACATCAATGCCCCAGATCTCTCCATTACCTTGTGCTGCCTATAGTAAGTAGATAGAACAAGCAGACATCAGCGCCTCCAATCTCCCCCATTACCTTGTGCTGCCTATAGCGAGTATGTAGGATTTGGCTCTGGGTCTGTATGTGCGGTGTGGGGCTGTCCATGGCTGTGCCTGCATTGGAGGAGATATAAAAACTGGATAGGCACAGCCATGGATAGCTACTGTCAGGTCCCCAGCAGGCTGCCTGGAGTTCCCACAAGCGTGGAAACTCAGCCAGCCACTGTGGTTTAAAAATGTAAAGGACTGTTATCAGCCTTAAGAATCGTTGCATTTTCATGAGTACAAGTACTCATTAAAATGCCCTGTATCTGCCCTAATAGTGATACTAGTATCGGTATCGGGACATCCCTAGTTTATTTACCACATGGTGGAGAGATGCTTCTAGGCGTATCTAAGCCACAAATATTACATGACAATAAGGGCAATTTAAGAGGACTAAGCACTTCTAAGTGAACTAATATAAAGGGAAAATGCCATTATGCAGCATGAGCCCCCATTATGTTTTGGCCAGTAATGTATCTTGAATGATAACAATACTACAAGGATAACGATATGCCACAAGTGCCAAAAAAGAACCCTCCACTGGAGATGTATGCACATTGGAATTCAACAGACGGCAGCCCCTCTTCAGTCAGGGAGACTGTGACATCTGACAAGACACATAACAAAACCAGGGGCACCATCCCATTTTATTATACTCAAATTAGAGCTATGACAATGAGCCTTTAGGTAGCCAGAAGACAGTATTTAGTCCAGAAGTAAACCGAATATACACGACATGTAAAAACTGCAGACAGATGACAGATCCATTAACTGCACACTTTGCCCTGGTAAACGCGTTCTTGGGGCACGCCCCTTCTTCAGAACCTGAACCTGTTTTGTTTTTAATGATAAAGATGTTTAAAGGGAACTTTTTTCATATTCCTGTTAAGCAGTCCCAATTGTTTAGTTAGGAAATGTATTGAGCAGTTTTAGAATAAAGTTCAACAGTAAACCGACTGGTTATGGGCACTGACCCATCAGTGTTTGACAAGGCACTTTCATTTACTTGTTTTAACCCTTCTGAGGTGAAGGTTGAGGGAATGGGTTGTTAGTAGGGATGCACTGATACCATTTTTTTCAAGGCCAAGTACAAGTACTTTCCCTCAGGTACTTGCCAATACCAATTACCAATACTTTTTCTTAAAGGGACATGTGGAATTTTTTCTAAAACAATACAGACTAATAATTTTAGGGCAGTTTCTTTAGAAGTTAATTAGTATTTAAACACATTTTTTACATTAATATTTCTATCTTTTTTCCCTTTAATTTTACCTAGTAACATACTTCCTGTCATAGCGTGACAACACTCACTGTACTGTACTATAGAGAGGCAGCATTGTCATCCTAGGACAGGAATTGGGACTACAGAATACCTCCTCCTCTCCTCTTTTCTCTTTGTTACTCTGAAGTAGGTGCTCTTTTCTCTGTTACTCTGAAGGAGGTGCTCTGTAGTACACAGAGCTGAAAACTATGCAGAGAGCACAAGTAATCAGTTGGAAGGATTAACTGGTGTTTTTTTTGCACTCTTTGAACAGATACAACAACACTTTTCAGTGGTATATTTATTAGATCAATTCCTCAACTTTCAAAATTCAAATCAATGATTTTGTAAATCTTTGGTTCACAGATTTCTGATTTATACATATTGCATATGGTAAAACAGCATTTAACCTAATTCAGGTCACACCTTCTTTATAGATAGACCTATATTGTTGTTATAGCTGCCTGCATCAGGGCTTTAATTATGCCTCTTTTGAATAAGGGGAAGATCCCACTTCCCCTCTCTAACTGAACAATGGAGCAAAATGAAGACACATGTATTCAAAAAGATAGATTCTGGTATTATATGTATACATTTGTAGAAGAAATGTATCTTCTCTATTCCATAATTTCCACATTGCCAGCACTGCAATAACCTTGATAGCCATTGCATACAGCCTATGAATCACGTAAGAATGTATGCTATACATATTGAGGGAATTTACTAAGACTAACGCAGACAAAATTTGGAACAGCTGTACATGTCAACCAATCAGCATGTAAGCTAATTTTTAAAGCCTAATACTGCCCATACACCTTACAACCATCAAAAGACTTTAGTTGTGCGATGGTTGTAAGGTGATTAAAATTTCATACAACCTGCCCATCTTGGACAGGCAGATCGTACTTGCGATCATCGCAAGTCCTCCCCGCTGAGGGGAGGGCTTGCCGATGATTGCAATGCTAAATGGGCAGTGTGCGCTTGCGCACACTGGCCCGCGTGGCTTTCATCTTGCGATCACGCTACCAACCCACTGAAAATTGTATGATTTTCGGTGGGTTTTCTAGCCTGCTCGTAAGATGAAAGTTGTGCAAACGTGCAGTGAATGCAGTCACACGCTGCCCATACACCCGCGATTGTCGTATGATAATCGTCCGGTGTATGGGCACCTTATCTGAACAAGCTGAAGATAAAAGCTGATCAAAGAATCGTGTTGCAATATGCAACTATTTCAGGCTTCATCTTTGAAGAAAGAAACAAATCTGGTTTCTTTAACTCAATTTCTCTTACAGAATTCTTTGATTAAGTTCTTGTAAAAAAATCTTACAGTATTATTATTGTTTCCTAACATATTACCACCATCTGATGTCTAGATACTCACATGTGCACTGAAGCAGTGTATTTTTAAGTAGTTGATACCGAACTTTCTACCCATTTATGACCGTATTTTTTGACAGTACAAAATGGGATGAAAAATAGTAAATGGTATTAATGCAAAGGTATTGCATGAGCCATTGTTATACTTTTTTAGGTGGCTAAATAGAATTGGATAACAACTTATTTTTGTGTCATCAATAGCAACATCTGTTTTATTTGCATTACACAGCAGACTCGGATACACAAAGACATTCATTATTTCCTCCACTGAATACGGCAATGTTCTTATTATTCTTCCCTCTTTCAGAATCAATAAATGATTCCATTCCTTTCTATACATTTTAAGAAAACATGCCTTGCTCCCTCTCTCTTTTTTTTCATACTGCTTTCAAAATGCGAATTCAATTAGTAACCTTTTATAAGGATGTTCTTTTTCAGGAAAAGACTTTCATAGACTCCGCTTTCTGCACAATTTATTAATATTCCTGTATTGAAATCGGTTGTTCTGGTAGAGTGACTCATCTGGGCTAAAGGGAAGTTGCTGCATGATCGGCATGTCAATAACGTAGCACTGGTACTGATGCAAGAAGAAGGAAAAGGAGATTTGTGCTGCTGCTTAACATCATTGCTGATGACAGAAAAGCATGATAGCAGGCAGTCTGACTTTAGTTTTGGGCTAACGTATATATTGTTGTTTTTTGACAGTGATGAGCATAATCTTATTGTTTTGCAAAGCTCTTGCAGGGTTCTCCTTCCTAGTCTTTCACACTTTTGTACTGTTATAGTCCTTGTATGTCTTCACATTGTACAGCAATGCAGACGATTATAACAATAAAAAATTGGCATTTTAAAACACATTAAAGCTCTGGTATAAGAAAAGTGTCATAAAGAGGCATATGTATTCTTATCGGAATCTTGGTGTGCTTTTGTGTATGTCTTTAAGATCTGTGCAGGAGTTTCCTGTAATAAAGACCAGTTACTGCTATGTTCTCTCCTTGTGCAGGGTGACTGGTCTTGTATCTGTCCCCCTCCTCTAGTTTTCGAAGGAAAATTATTAATTGATCCTTTGACAGGATCTGTGAAAGGAGAAACCATGGCTGAGACACTTGAAATTCTCAATGGGCTTGTAGTCCATTCATTCTTCCTCCCGTCCATGTTACTGAAAGTCCATACCAAGTTACAGATATGAATGGGAGGGAAAATCGTCAAGAGCCAGAGCATTGCAACCGTGATCTACTGATTAATGCAAAACATATATTTAATGCACTTTTGTTATGAAATGTGCATTTAATATTATTTATATACCTTTAATAATTATTTGTTGGGAAACATTCCATCTCAATTCATGGTCATGTTGCAGCAACCAACCAATCATTATCACATTTCTTTTAAAATGAGAATTGAAATTATATCTTTTAGGCAGTGTAGAGTATATCAGTGTTTTTCAGGTTAGAAAAGTTAAAACTAAAATGAAAATTTAACATCACTGTTACTTTTATTATTAACTTAATTGACGTGAACCATCATCTGTTTACAAACTGCAAGACACTCAATGAATTTGTTTCTAGTTGTATCTAGTTTGCAATATTTTAGTAGAACTCTGTAGGTTTTCCTTAGTGCTATTTAGGGGTCTATTCATTAAGCGCCAAGTGAAGTAAGCCGAACACTGTTTGGCTATTCACTTCAGGCTTGTACGGCTGATTTCAGCCGTATATCGGCTGAAATCAGCCATACATCGACTTGCTTCGGGTCGGCCGAACATGCTCAGCATGTTTGGCCGACCCGAAGTGCAGAAGGAGTTCGGCAGGCTACTAGCTGCTGTTCGGCCTATTTTTATAGATGCCGAACAGCAGTGAGTGAATAGCCGAATGCCGCTGAGCAGCATTCGGCTCGGCTGTTCTGCTCGGTCCCTCAGAAATATGCATATGCCTTCGGCTCGAATGAGCCGCTCGGCTAAGTTCGGAAGCTGTACAAGCTATTGTGAATAGCCCGTACAGCAGCCCTTCGGTTCAGTAGAACCGAAGGGGTCCTGGGGCCGAAGCTAGTCAAAGGATTGGCCGAAGCTACGGCTAGATCCTTCTGCTGCTTCGTGAATAGACCCCTTAACTTTTAGTTATGCTGGAAAGTTTATCCTGATTATATTATATGTATCAGCAACTTTGCCACTCAATGTCTTGCATAATAACAGTTTGTATGAGCAGATTTTGCAGTGCAGACACAGTACATCAGAGTGAGTTTGATGTATGGAAGTGGCAAAATGAAAAGCAGTCAATGTTAACTCTAGTTTCTTACTTTAAAGGAAACCTGGGCCGAGAAATAGTTTAGACTTCAGTTTAGACTTCACTTGCTGCATACTTGTTCCCCTGAGCCAGTGCCTGGGTAAGGATTGAAGCCAGTGACAGGAGGAGGTCAGCTGTGTGCATACTGTTTCCTGTTAGTACCGGTTTCCTTTAATCTTCTAACACTGGAAAAATTCAAGGGTGTATATAAGTGGTTGTTATGGGAAGCAGATTTTTAGACACATTCAGTGCTTGAAGCTGTTATTGCTCATAACAGCTATGAAGGTTTAATTAATTAAGTCAGTGTGTCAGTGTGTCAGTGTGTCAGCATGTGATTTTATGATTTGGTTCATCACAATGTAAAAATAAAGTATTTGCCACAGTAAAAAAAAAGTAACACTCCATCCCTTTTCTCCACTTTAGCATTAAGGCCTGGTTCACACCTGGGCATTTTGTAGTGCGTTCCTACGCTCTGCAAAACGCTCAAACACCGAAATCCCATTATTTCCTATGGGTATGGTTCACACCTGGGCATATTACAGGCCGTATGAACGCGCTACAAAATGCCCTACACCCATAGAAGTACAGGAGCTTCTTTGGGGCATATTTGCCGCGTGAATCGAGGTAAAAATGTGCGACAGGAAACGTGCGACAAACGCGCATATTGGATACGCCTAGGTGTGAACCCAGCCTTAGAGGTTACAAAAAATTCAAGAGGGGTGTTTGGTTTTTACTAGGGATGCACCGATACCAAGTACCATACTCGGAGCTCGAAAAATATCTGTACTTGTACTGGTACCAAGACCACATTACAGAAAAATTCAAAAGTTAGGAGGCAGCTGTCATTTGTAAGGAGCACACAGAGCTCCTGGGATTTGTTTTTGTTTATATAAATATAAATAAAGGGATGCACTGATACCATTTTTGCAAGTACAAGTACTGATACTTGCCCAAGTACTTACAAGTACTGATACATTTTTGTTTATTACCATGTGACAGTTTTTCTAAAACAATACAGACTAATGATTTCAGGACAGTGGTGGAGCACCAGAGCCAGGTCACAGCTGCAACCCTGGTGGTTCTCCTGAAAATGCTAAGTATCTGAAAAGTATTGTTGCATTCCTAGTTTTTACTGTACTTTACCAGATATCTGCATCAATAAATAAAATTCAACAATAAGTGAATCTCATAGAAATTAATTAATGTAACTGGGGTGTGGGATTCAGGGAGATTAGCTTTTTTGTAAGGAAGAGCCAAGGGCACCATCAGAACTAGTTAGGTATTAAGAGAAGGGTTCCTTTTTTCTGCCTCCTCCTTGCCTCACAATTTAATTTGGTATTATTGTGGGAGAAGACCAGGATTTAACCCTTTTGCTACCATGCATTGACTTGCACCTATGAAACGCAGATTGCAGATTTAAAAGTTGAGAGAAACCTCACAAAATATATATAATCTGAAAACAGTCTACGGCACTGAAAGTGAGTATGCTCCATTTTGTATATCAAGTGATACTCCTGCAGATGTTTAGTAAAGCTATGTTGAAATGGTAAACAAGAAATACATATAGACTGAAGGTATTGGTGCTTTTTTGTGACAACATCAAACCCATAGGAACTGGTTAGGTTCAAACTGATAATTTACATGACAAACCTTCGCTGTGGTACCTAAATAGAGTTAAAGGACAACTGTGGTTTTAAAACACATCATCTTTAGAATAGAATGTGCGATTCGTTTCGTTACGAATTGAAATTCGTATGAATTTTCCTGAAATTGTATATTCGGAAGGATCCGAAATCCGAATTATATCCGAAATACGAAATTCCGTTAACGAATTTCGGATCCGAATTTCTTTGAAACGGGAACTTATATTACCCCTATAAATGAGGTTAAACAACATGACAAGATTTTTTTTTAAATCCGAAATATGGATCCGCTGCTGCTGAGGGTTGCATTACAATACACGCAGGAAATACGAAATTCCCTAACGGAATTTCGTTCCGTTATGAACATTCATTATATTGAAGTTAAAAAGCAAAATACCTTTGTTAATATTGGTTTTTTTTTATCCAAAATACGAAATTCAGATCCGGAATCAGTTAACGGAATTTGTATTGCGGATTAAAAAAAACAACTACCACATCGACTCCAATATTAACAAAGGTATTTTTGCTTTTTAACTTCATCATAACGAATGTTCGTAAGGTTACGAAAATGTGCCGAAACTAACGAAAATTCGTACGAATCCGAATTGAGTTTCGGACACGAATTACAAAATACGAAATTGCTCAGTAGCGTAACTGTAGGTTCAGCCTTTTTTCAGTTACATGTTATCACCTTTATCACTGACTACCTAAAATAGGAATAACCAGGGCATATGTTCTAAATCATTGTCTGTGAAATGTGTACATTTGTTCTAATAACAAACAAGTATATGTTGAGGTTCTTGAGAAATAGTAATTTAACTTATTAAGAGTTGAGAGGATGCAGTTTCATATGGTTTTTGTACAACCAATGTTAAACCTAAATAAGAGCACTGAAGTACAAAGATTTCAATATTTTTCACATGATGTAAAATGTAATTCTCAATCAGTATAACAGTTTCCCTTATCGAGGAAAGGGATATATTTAATACCATGATTTAGCCGGTATAGTGCTCATTAAGAGCTAAGCCTTTTGTGGAACACTATGCAAGCCATAGGTCTTCTTACCTCGCTTTGTAAAGTGAATTGTATCAGTCACCGACTTTGCTTGGAGGTTGGACTCTTTTATCTTGGCAGACATTGTAACAAAAAAAGTCACGCTGACAGATATGATACTGTTAGATTAAAGCTAGGTCTATAAGGGGCACATGCTTTTAAAAGATCTAGACCCAGGATGCTACAGTGACTGTGCAGAGACTCAGGGTTATATTATGAAAGTACATAGGTTGGTATTGTCTTGATTTGGAACATTAGTATAATTGTTAAACCATGCCTTTTGACCCAAGGAGTGTGAGAAAGTGCCTCTGGTTTTCATTTTTGAAAATTTGGCCACCTTATAAACACACCTGTCAAATGCTTGCTGTTTCATTTAGACAGTAATGGCGAATGGTAATGAATAACGGCAGCACGCAACTGAAAAGTTTAATGAATCTGGCTTACATTTTTAGCCACATTTGCAATGGATATAAACTTGGTGCTACAGCTCTAGGTTTTTAACATAGCTTTTCAACTTTTGAGCCAGTGAGTATATGATTAAATCTGCAGTAATGGTGATCTTATAGAGGCATATGGGATTGATTCTGAATGATCAAATCTCTTGGAACATTGTGTATTTATCGCAAATGTCCCTCTACTGTTCAGTGCCTGTTAAACAAATTCCCTACAGGCAGCACTAAATTAGCAGAGAGAAATGTCCATTGCAGAAAAATGTAACCCTGTTGAAAACCCCCATATGGCTGTAAAATGTCTAAAACCTAAGAATTACTATAATGATTATCTAAGCACATAATCCCATCAAACATTTACATATCATGCAAAAGCCGCTGCCTGTGTATGGTTAGTTTTAAGGGTTGCAACCAACTATGTCACTGAATGTATGTTGAACATAATTGATGGGATACAATTCCTAACTTGTGCAACTTTTATTTCGTTTATGGTTAATGAAAGGACTGGAATTTTGTGGAGACAGGAACAATCAAAAATCAGATTTACCTGCATGCTTCCACCAAACACAAACAGTTGACCTAATGACATTTTTGTGGCAAGTCATGTGAAATCTAATCTAATGCAGCCGTTTGCCATTTATTTTGGTGTCTAACTTTAATTTTCCATCTGAATGTTCATTAATTATGTTCACACTGATTGTTTCAAATATTGCATGGCATATGGTTACCCTAAGAATTAGCCTTTATAGGTGCTGATTCACTAAAGACAAATAGGCTGTTAACTTTTCAGGTGGAGTTGTACTTTGTAGGAGAAATGCACCTTTGGTTTAGTGAATGAGGTGAAGATCTGTTGACCTCCATAATCCAATCATGTGCAAGCAAAGATACTGTTTTTTTTTTTTTCATTGCACATAATATGGTAAAATTTCACCACATTTACTAAACTAAGCAAAAATGTCCCTGCAAAGTGCAAATTTGCCTGCAAACTAAACAGCCTACTTGCCTCTATTAAATCAATCCCATAGTCTCATTGTTTCTTAAATGAGTGCTTAATGGCAGTGTTTTGGCACTTTTTTTGCAGAAGATCATCCCTTAACCCTTTCGCTGCCAAGCCCTCCGGAACATTTTTCAAATCAGCTGGCCAAGACTCTTTATCAGTGAGCCTTTCTAATGTCTCAAAGTATGGTTGTTGATTCCGATTATGGTAACCTGTGGAGCAATACAAGTGTCTAATGTTGCTAAAACCTAGTTTCCAATGATTTAACAAATTCACTTTAGTCAATGTAATAGATGTGTATTTCGGCGGTTACATTGTTGGGGAGAAAATACTTAAAATGTGAGTTAAAAGTAATGTGGAGCACTGAAGATTCACCGATAACCTTGGCTCATTACAAACAGTCTTTGTTGATGTTATGACCTTTGAGATCACTATATTTTTTTCATATATTCACACTTTCCATCATTTTACTCACCCATCCAGATCTCTAGTATTGATCTTGCAGGTTCATGGGAAATAGTAATTCAAAATATTAACAGTTGAGAGGATCCCGTTTTATGTGTGTTCTGTACAACCAACAGAGCGTTAAAGACTTGAATAAAATGACTGAACAGCAAGTCTTCAAATAGGATCATGCAGAAGATAGGAATTTTTTGGGTTTTTTTTCGTTATTTGTTCGTATATATATATTCAAATCTTCTGAGACTTAACTTGTTTATATTAAAAAAAAGAATGTCTTCCTATTCTGCTAGTATTTTATCCATGCTTCAGTCTTTTTTTTTATAATTTTTGTCTCAGACGCTAAACAACTGAATTTTAGCAGCTTTCTTGTTAAGTTAACCAGCGATGATCACACTTCCTTCACTTCTATGGGTTTAGCTATAAACCGCTGAAAGAGAGTTATTTGTAGGAGGTCGCCAAATTCTGTAGTATTAGTTTAGCTTGTAGTAGCGACAAATTGTTTCTTAGTATCATGCCACCAGAGAATTAAGTGAATAAATCTCTTGCTACAAATTGCTAGTAATCTCTGGCATTAGTGATTTCTAGCAGAGATTAATATCTGCTACAAAATCGCCTGTCAGACATCAGGTGAGTCCACTCGTGAAGGGTCAATAAATATGCTCAGAAAGTTGGATGGCACAGTTAACTTTGACATCTGCAAGCTAAGTCAAGATGTACATATACCGTATCTATATGCGCCACAGTTCTGGCGAATTTATGTGCAGATTTGCCGCAGAGAATTGTCTTTCTTAACTATAACATGCTGTATGGCTTTTTAACTATGGCCAGCAGTTAGGAAACTATACTTTAATTCTGATTGATAGCTCTTTGGGCAATTAACCCCTTTGCTTCATTGTTATTCATATTTTTGTGGGATTATTTGTCTTTCATTTTATAATGTGGTTAATCTAAAGAAGAATGTATGGTGCAATAAAAATGAACTCTTGGGCTACCCCCATACTGCAAGGGTTAACTGCTCATTTTGGTCTAGGGTGTAAAATAAAAAAAATATACTCACCCGATCCTCAGTCCCTGCAGCCTCTCTAGCAATTAAGAAACATGTAGCAGCTGTAACCTCTTGTCTCCAATCCCGCTGCTTGAACTTTGGTGCCTGGTAAAGCTTTTGTTTGTTTGCTGCTTTTATGCCTTTTTGCAAATAAAGTATTGGATGGATCCCCTTGTGAGTGCGTTTTTTTTTAACCCCTCATCTCACAGCCTCTCTCCCTTCCGCTCTGGCTCTAATGACACATGAGTGATCTTATCTAATTCGGTGTGTTAAACGTGAGGACACATGGGACATTCCACTGCTGGGGGGGAAGGAGGCTGCATAGAACTCTAGCGGCCAGGCAGGATTGAGGATCGGTGAGTATATATATTTTTTTTACACTCTAGATCAAAACAAGCAGTTAACCTCTGCAGTGCGAGGGTAACCCCACTGCAGGGGTTGATATTTATTCTCCCAGGTCAACGGTCAGTTTTAGCTGCTGTGTTTGCATTAGGTAGATTAAGTCTTTGTTGTATCCCGGTTTCCGTCAACCACTTGGCTATATTTTGTGATGAACTATGTGTTTTATCATGGACGTCAAACCCGTTTCCCTCCTGAGTGTATACTGAGGAGAGAAAAAAGTGTTCAGCACTTTGGCCCTCTCCTTGTCATTTGTGACTAACTTCCCGCTTTCGTCCTTTATTGGGCCTATCTATTCCTTTCTCCCCTTTTTACTGTTTATGTATTGGTAAAAACATTTTTTTTTTAAACTATCTGTGGCAATATGCTTTTCGCACTCTATTTTAGCTGCCCGTATTACTAGTTTACACCTTTTATTACATTCTTTGTAGTTATGGAACGCCAATGCCGCCTCCTCCATCTTATATTTTATAAATGCCACTCGCTTTTCCTTTATGTGATGCATTACTTTATGTGATGCATATTCAGCCAAACAGGCTTTGTTTGCGATCTTTTACTTTTATTACCCAACGGTATACATTTGGCAATGGCAATATGTAATGTGTTTTTAAAACATTCCCACTTTTGGTCCGAGTTCAGTTTGTGAAACAAATTTTCCCATTTGATGTCCCCCACTAGGTGGCACAGTTTATCAAAGTTAGCCCTTCTGAAATTAAGGGTTCTTGTCCTACCAGCCCGCTTCCCTTTCCTGTATCCAATATTGAAAGTAATCACATTGTGATCACTATTGCCCAGTGTCTCACCAATTACAATATACTCAATTAATTCTGCATTATTAGTGATGATTCTAGGACGGCATTTTTCCTAGTTGGGACCTCCACCATCTGGTCCCGCCTTTGTTGAACTTGAGGTTCCATTAGCCCAATTTATGTCCGGGTAATTGAAGTCACCCACCACGACTACATTGCCCTCCCTCCCAGCTATTTCTATTTTGGACTGTAGGTGAGCCTCCCCCTCCTCCCCTATATTTGGAGGTTTATAACAAATACCCACAATTAGTTTACGACTATCGTCTGTCATATCCAGTTCCAGCCATAAGGATTCCACGTCCTCCCCACTATTTGACGTGATATCGTCCCTTATATGCATATTTAGATTATTTTTAACATAAATGCATACCGACCCCCCCTTCTCCCACCTCTGTCCCTCCTGAACAGGTTGTACCCCTCTATATTGGTGGCCCAATCATGTGCGCTGTCTAGCCAGGTTACCGCTATTCCCACTATATCGAAGTCCTCGAGTATCATAAGTTCAAACTCTTCTAATTTATTTGCCAGACTTCTAGCATTGGTGTGCATACATTTAATTCCTGTCTTGTTATTGGACAAAGGTTTATTTGATATTGGGAGGCCAGTCTTAATTATATTATCTTCAGCTATAGGATTTACTATATTGACTGCTTTGGCACTGGTGACTGGAGCGGGCCCTCTAATTGCCCCTTTATTACTTCCCTCTTTATTATATGCAACCATGATAAGGTTTTCACTACTTAAATGTAATATTTGTATTTTTATGCCCTCCCCCATTATCTAGTTTAAAAGCTCCTCCAGTCTTTCTACCATTTTTCCCCCCAGAAATGCTGCACCTTCCCCATTAAGATGCAGCCCGTCTCGGCTGAAGAGCCGGTAGCCGACTTTGAAGTCAGCCCAGTTCTCCAGGAAACCAAAGCCCTCCTTCTGACACGAGTTCCGGAGCCACTTGTTAAGTTCCCTCAACTCGCGCTGTCTTTCCGGAGTGGCTCTTGGCACCGGCAGTATCTCTGAGAAAACTACCGTGGAGGTCCTTTCCTTCATCCTAGTTCCTAGGTCTCTGAACTCCTTTTTTAGGACACTCCAGTTTCCTCCTATTTTGTCATTGGTGCCAATGTGCACCACGACACATTTATTTATTTTAAAAATTGCTAATATTTACCTTAACCATGTCTTTCAGCTAGCGTCCACTGCCCCTTCCTCCTTGCCTTTGTGACAGGTTATGGGTTTTAACAGTGGTTACCTGTGAGAGTGCTATTATAAAAAATGCAATCAATAAATATCCCTAAGCCTAATCAATAAATGAATTAATGAAAGCATTATTGAAAATGTTAATTCTTCTGGGAGCTGGTGAGCCCAGGCAGCATAGAGAACTAGGGTTCATGGGCAAGAGGCTGTATGATATGGGCATTTTCCAACTAGGAAATTATGTAGTGCCTAATCTACCGATACCATGCGCCCCACAGCCACCTGAAAAGTCATGCACGCAGTCACAGACCGCATACCTGGTGGTGCTGGCAATCAGTGTGTCAAAGCTCAGTGTGAGTTACTGAGCACCTGCTGAGAGGAGGATTAGTAAGGTCTGCACCAGCCAAAGGTGCAGACTATACTAATCAACCACTGGACTACCAGAGAATGTGCCTCCTCTCTGCAAAAAATTTAAGCAGGTGGGCTTTTTCTCTTATTGTAAGAGTATGTGTGTATGTATTTCTGTGTATGGGTGGGTCTGTATTTTTGCTTGCATATTTCTTTGTGTGGGGAAAAACACACACATATACCAACACTGCACACATATACACATGTATACATACTGAGATAGCACACACACAGAAACATTGACACACACACACTGACATCACTCACAGAAATCCTGACAATACACACACACACACAAACCAACACAAAAAATATACTGACATTGCATACAAAGAAACCATCACAAACACATATACTGACATTATAAACACATGCAGACATTACACTGGAACCGTATAGAGTTAAAATGTGTTTCAAAGTATTATATTTTACAAAATTTGGCATGGTAGAAGGAAATTTGCCGAGTGGTGCCCAAGAGAATTGAGTTTTTAGACCCCTGACTAAAATGTTTTAGTCTTATTAGATCTAAAATTGTGGATCAGAAATTGTAATGCACTTCTGCATTATATGAACTTCAATAGCTAGTTTTTGTATTTTAAGATCATTGTTATCCCAAAACGATTTCTAATGGTTTCAGGCTATGAGCAAGCTTTTGTTGAAAATACAAGGCAGCTGTAAAATTTAGCATGTTAGCAAGAACATAAAGTACTTTCAGTTAATTTACTGAAATGTTATATATTGTGCCTAGCTTTATTTATGTCCCTTAATAAACAGTTGTATTTAGAATAGGAACAGTATTGATATATTTTCAATTTTGCTGCACTATACTGGTGCCTAGATGGTATTCATTATGTTTTATTGCACTTTGGGTCACTAAAATGTAATCACTTTGAGAAATACCTGAGATTCTCCAGAACTACAGCAGCCAGTATGCATTACAATGAGAAATATGACTTAATTTCTAACCCACAGTTCCTGGAACTGTTTTGTTGAAGTTTTGAAACTGTGCAATAGAAAGAAAAAAAAAATCAAACATCAGGTAGATTGCTTATAAACAGCAAATTTGGTGGTCGGCTACCCATTGAGCTTTAGATTTCTTCGTAAAACAATCAATCCCAGTTAATCTACTTGTGCAATGCTCAAAGAAGGTTCTGTTTCATAAAGACTCTATATATATATATAGACCAGTATGCTTAAGGGGGATATACTTGAGGTCTAATGATTAATGCTGTTAGAACCCTTGCGATACTTGATATTCAGGCCTGGATTTACTCCCCCTGCCGCCCCAAGGCCAGGTTCCACAATACGCTGTTTTTTCTTTTTCTGACATCGGCCGCAGGCAGTCTTAAATTTAGAGAAAAAAACAACAACTTTCTCCCGGAAAGCTTTGCTCTGCTTGTTAGAGCAGAGCAAACCATTCTCTGCTGTATTTTTTTTTCTGACATCAGGTAGTATCGGGAAAGGTATCGGAACATTTGGGCGAGTACGAGTACTCGCCCAAATACTCGGTATCGGCACCGATACTAGTATTGGTATCGGTGTATCCCTACACTGCATGTATAATGTACTATTGCTGGCATTTGTTGTATTCCTATATAACTGGTGGTATTCTACATTACGCCGTATAATCATTATACAGCACACTGCAGAATACCAGCAGCTATATAGGACTACAAATCCTAGCAGTAATAAATTATACGGCGCAATGGAGAATAACACCAGCTACAGAGGACTACAAATCCCAGCAATAGTACATTATAGCATAATGTACCATTGCTGTGATTTGTTGTATTCCTCTGTAGCTGGCGTTATTCTGAGTTGCGCCGTATAATCATTATACAGCACACTGCAAAATACTAGCAGCTATAGAGGACTACAACTCCCAGCAATAGTACATTATACAGCGCAACACAGAATAACATCAGCTACAGAGGACTACAAATGTACTATTGCTGCGATTTGCTGTAGTCTTCTATAGCTAGCGTTATTCTGTGGTCCGTCGTATAATCATTATACAGCAAACTGCAGAATAACACCAGCTATAGAGGACTACAAATCCCAGCAATAGAACATTATAGTATAATGGACTATTGCTGCGATTTGTTGTATTCCTCTGGGATTCAATGTCTCCTTTAAGCAGTGGTTCTCAACCTGTAGGTCGCTGTGTTATTTATGCTGTGCTAGGTGAGAGTCCTCCTCAGCCCCCTCCTAGCGCAGCAGTGTCAGTTCTCCCGCCACGCCGCCAGATGTCACTGCAGCAGCCGCGTCATTCCTAAATGTTACCTTTGGGGGTCACCACAACTTGGCAAATGTTACCAAGGGGTCCCGGCCCTAGGTAGGTTGAGAACCACTGGTTTAGAGTCTTCGTGGTTGATTTACTAAAGGCAAGGGATTTACTTTGCAAGGGAATTTGCACATTGCAGGGAAAGTTTCCCTTAGGTTGGTGAATGTGGCGATATTTCACTTTGCAAAGGGTACCCAATCATGTGCAATGAAAATAAAAAAACATTTTTTTTTGCTTGTACATGATTGGATGATGGAAGTCAGCAGAACATGAACTCATTCAATAAGCTCATTAACTAAACTTTCCATATGAAGTGCAAATTCACTTGCAAACTGAACAGTCTATTTACCATTAGTAAATAAACTCCACTGTTTGCACGCTTCCTGACCAGAAGTTGCATGGGGACCTGCACCTAATTCAAAGAGAAGTGGAAGGTAGGAAAACACTTTTAGAAGTGGATTAAATAATAAAATACATTTATAAAAATAATACAGAGATCTACGTGCAAACAATTTTGTAGTACCTGAGGGTTTAATACTACTTTACATAACAACCAGTGTCATTTAGGTTATTTTCTTAAAGCCCATGCTATCATGGACCTGTCCCTGTGGCTAAATATATAATATAAAATATTGTATATGCATAAACAAATATATAAAACCAAATCATCAACTGAGTAAAATCCCAGTGTTCAAAGATAAATTTGTATTTGGAAAAATAATGATAAACTTAAAAGAAGAAAAATAACAACTTTCTTGCTCAACATTTATTAGTGTATGTCCTCACCATCATATAAAAATGCCAAGTAAAGTTTTTGAAAAATTATTCATACCCTTGTGAAAACAGCCCTTAGATCAGACAGATTTTAATGCTGTCTCCTCTTGATCTAGCCATTTTAACAGATTTAAACTTTTCCTGAACTTAGAAGATACTATAAATTTGAATAACACCCCTTATTCCATTGGGACTTTTTCATTTTAAATTGAGCATAAGAGAAATATCTGGATTATCTGAGGAGCAAACTTGGAGATAAATGATACATAAACCAATAAAAGAGGAGTCTCTAATGATTTACGCACCATTTATCTCTTCATACATTCTATTGAAAATGCAATTATCTTCTTAAAATGCCACTAACGAGTTGGGAAAGTGTGTATGCCCAGGCCTATTGCTATACAGGAGAGTGAAAATTCAATGGCTTTTACTAAAACCAATATACTATTTAATCTTATCATATGTTTAACTGATTACAGATAACACCCAGCTATAATAGGATTATGATGAGTCAAGATTTCTCACAATGTTACAAAATATTATTAGGCTTTAAATGAACGGGTGAAAGGGACATATTTTCTGTTGATATGACGGTTTTTTTCTTAGGAAAAAATGTGTAAAATTTTGCTTAATATATATATATATAGATATATATAGATATATATATATCTATATTACTGCAGCAGCTCCGTGCCGGAGCATAGAAACATTCAGACTGCAGCCTCACTACTGTTACTATTTTTGCTTTCCTGAATCCAACTAACATTTCCAATAACAGAGAAGTAGACTATAGATGAGACTCTGTTTGTAATCCATATACATTTTTTTATTTATGCCTCCCGTTTAGAACGGTTATGGTTTGAGTGGCTCCACTCCACTGACATCAATTTGTTGTTTCCCATTATCGTTTATCGTGTTATCGTCTATCGTTTTATCGTTTATCGTTTTTTGTCGAAAAACATATTTACTAAGGTCCGGACTCTGCGGTGGCCAATCCATGTATTATAATGATGTATCATGCTCCCTGACTCACTCTTTCACAATGTAAGCCCAATAAATCCTGGCATTGCCATCTTGGAAAATGCCAATGCCATCAGGGAAGAAAAAATAAATTTCAGGAAAAAACCTGGTTATTTAGTATATTCAGGTAGATAGCTGACCTAATTTTTAGGGGAACATAACATTGCTGAAACAAGACCTGACCAACTAAACAACTTCATACCTATATGCTTAGCTATATCAAGGTGGTCTTTTTTATGGCCAGGCAGAGTATATATTTTTATTTCTATGCTGGTAAATCTAAAATATATTTGGTACATCTGTAGAATGTCAGGGGTTCAGAACTATTTGTGTTTCCTGAGTGCAGTTTCATGTGAACACAAAATGCTAAAAGCAGTGCCTAGAACACGAGAAGCAGTGATATTTAACAAGATCTTCCAAATAGTTACAACCAAAGTGAAATGTATTCACTGAACTAACAGTAAAAGTTGTGCATCTTCTTCCTTTCACTGTAGACCAATTAATTTGTTTAACCAGTCACTCACCCCTTGAACTACAACAGGGATTTTTCATCATTTTACAAATGCAGACTTTCCCAATGAATTGTCCAATATGTTCCCATAACTCCTTTGATCAGACGGTTAAAATCATCATCATTACAGGTACCTTTAGGTACCAGCATGACTTCAAAAAGATGTCAAAAGACTGAACTATACTATCCATGGACTGGTTCTAGATTAGACATGTGATGCTTTAAAAACAGTGGGTGAGGTATTCGCTTAATGGGATGCCATGTGTAATAATGGCATGTATACAGAATTTCTTTCACCTTTGTGACAGTGAGAGGGGAAAAACATTTTGTTGACAAAATGTGCCTGTTTATCTAACATCTCTTTTCTTCACGATGTATCTGTGAAAAGCATTTTATTCACTATTCTGTAATCTTTTAACATACAGGTGAAACTCGAATAAGTAGAATATCGTGCAAAAGTTCATTTATTTCACTAATGGAACTTAAAAGGTGAAACTAATATATGAGATGGACTCATTACATGCAAAGCAAGATAGTTCAAGCCGTGATTTGTCATAATTGTGATGATTATGGCTTACAGCTCATGAAAACTCCAAATCCACAATCTCAGAAAATTAGAATATTACATGCAATCAATAAAACATGGATTGTACATAGAACAATATCGGACCTCTGAAAAGTATAAGCATGCATATGTACTCAGTACTTGGTTTGGGCCCCATTTGCAGCAATTACTGCCTCAATGCGGCGTGGCATGGGAGCTATCAGCCTGTGGCACTGCTGAGGTGTTATAGAAGACCAGGATGCTTCAAAAGCAGCCTTCTGCTCTTCTGCATTGTTCGGTCTCATGTGTCTCATCTTTCTCTTGGCAATGCTCCATAGATTCTCTATGGGGTTCAGGTCAGGCGAGTTTGCTGGCCAATCAAGCACAGTAATCCCACGGTCATTGAACCAGGTTTTGGTGCTTTTGGCAGTGTGGGCAGGTGCCAAGTCCTGCTGGAAAATGAAGTCAGCATCTCAATAGAGCTAGTCTGATGTGTTTCACCTGTATTATTATGTGTATTGTTTGTTGATTTCTATCATTTTATTTTCCAAAACCATTCTCTCAGAGCATGATACAGGAATATATTTTCTGTCCTGTGACTACCAACCTGCCAAACATATTTTGCTTAAGGCACAATAAAATTTTTGTGTTTTGCCTACATGTCAAGATTGTCCTATCAATGTAGAGATTTTCCCCTGGAGGGGATGTCCCAAAATGATCATGTCTGTAAACACTTCACACCTTGCCCATTTTTGTTAGCCTCTGTCATCCACAAAGCACAATTTTAGGATTTGTATGAGTAGGAACAATCTGGCAAATAATGTTCCAAATTTAGAAATTTAAAAAAACATAGCTTGATGGGGTTACGGGGGAAAAATTTCAGACACATGTCCTCAATCATCACCAAGGCACAGCACACCTTTTTTATTAGTCTTTTATAATATCATATTCAGCGAGCACATGATAAGCATCTGCAGAGTTCAGCCTAGTAGCCCCCCAGTGCTTGCTGAATGTGTGGAATCACAAATGGCACTCTCCCTAACGAGACCCTGTCACCAACATAAAAAAATCAGATGAAAGCAAAAAGCAAAAAAAATGATTCTAAATGATTACTTGCAGTAACTGTTCCTTTGAGCTAACAATATTTATTTACTTGCAATGTGCCTTTTAACTTGCTAGGGATATGAAACTCCAGAAAGTGTAAATTCCTAGCACAGCCATCTACCTCCTTCTACATCATAATTCTCTGCTCTTCTTGATGTGTCTTATTACGCTCTCTGCTGGACCACCTCCTCCGTCCCTCCCATCAGCCTTTTTTTTATATCATTAAAGTTTATTAAGTTTTCCTGTATCCCATCAGCCTTTTTGTAGCTGCAGGAGTGAAGGGGAATACTTGACAATTGAGTGACAGCTCTGAGTGTGCTGAGGCTGCTGACATTGCAGCCAAGATGGCAGTGCCTATCAGCGGTCTTAGAGCTTTTGGATGTCTACACAAGGAAGGCTTTATAGGTAAATAACATGTCTAAAATTTTAAATAGACCCTGTTGCCAGACCATTTATTTCAACAACTATCTTCCCATAAGATTATATGTACAATTAAGATCTGAATCTAACTCTCTTTGACCTGGGTTAATGGTACCCACACAGTTATAAGAAAATCACTTTGGTAGTTTATTAATGCTTGCTGAAGGTGATGCCCTGGAGACCAGCTGAGATTGTGTTTATGTACTCAGTTTAACAGACAACACTTGTGCTAGGTTGTAGCATGTTTTGTACCAACAAGGCAATGCATGTAATCACCTGAAATATATATTTTTTATAATGAGGATGATGTAAATTCATAAAGGTGAAACTTAGCAAAATGCAGTTGAAATACATATATAGAAACTGTATAACCTGCAAAAGAATGTGTATTCTGTCCAACAATTCTGAGATTTACAGACACCTACCAGAAGAGGCAGGTTGGTGAGGTGACTTTTCTGTACTGCAGTTCAGCAATACAGATTGGTTACTCCCTGCTCTCAACCTATGATTGGGCACTGAAACAACAATAGCAGTAGAATAATGAAAAATACTTTTGCACTCTCCTCCTGTCAGAATGTTTCTTGCCAGCTCATTTGAACCCTCCCTCTCCAAGTCTGAGCTTTGTTGTAAATGGGAATACAAGAGGCTGATACCAAGTCAAAAACAGGTTTATCCAGTAGTTGCATTAGAAAGAAAGTTTGCAATAAACACATAACTGCATTTATTTTTAAATATGCCTGGATTTCAACTTTGAAATTTGAAATGCAATGAGGAGCCCCTCAAAACCATACCCAAACCTACATCCATGTCAGAATGCAGCATTTGGAAAGCAAACTATTATTATATTCACATCAGTCATACTTGGTGAGTGTGATGTATACACTCTGAGCCTCACTTTGCACAGAGATTTCCCAGTTTTCAGGACATCAATCTAAGCAGCAGACTGAGAGTGACCATAAGTGGGGCAGGTCACCTAAGCAGTTAAGAGTTTGCATACACACCCTGTAGCCGACATCCCCGTGTTTCAACAGAGACACACTGCATTCATTGTAAACATTGTTGTGATTCTGATCTACCAAACCTGGACATGAATGGAACAGAGTTTACACTATAGTAGCTGTGAGAAAAGCCCTTCATTTTTAGTTAGATCGTTAAGAAATGCAGCTTAACGATTTAAGCAATTTTTAAATATCTTTTAATGAAAAGAAAAAAGGTGCAAGAAAAATACAAAACAGACACAGTTTTGTTATATAAAAAAGTTATTTACATTTTTTATATACCTAAGCAGAGTCCACCTGGTCCTGGGTATCACTTTAAGAGTAACTCCAATCTAAAATTGCAAAAAATACTGGTCCTCTTTTAGTAACTCTCCATAATCTTAGTAATAATAAGATTAGTAAATCCATAATAATAGTAATTTGAATAGTAAAATGAGAACTACCAGCTGCTCTTGCTGATACCCTTTTTGTTTTACAGGGTACACACCTACTCTACTCAATCAAAAGGTCTGAAGGGTATGTTGTAGGTGTGCTGGAGTATTTTTTTTTGTTTAATATATTTTTATTGTTATTATTGCACTTAAATATAATACAATTTACATAGTACATTTTTAAAAATAAAAAAATAACAAGAATATATCGTACATCTATCTCTCACATACAATTTCTACCAAATCTACTTCCACACTCTTCTCTCATTCGATCCCGTCATTCGAATCTTCTTCTGGGGGAACTGGAAGAAGTCAACGTTTGTACACCTCTTCTGTTATTCCCTCCCCATAATCTAAACTCTGAGTATTTTTAAATGTCCAGCAGAAATACCCTTCCAATTCATCCTGGGTAAATCTATATCTCCAGATTACAAGTTTTAAAAATCCCTAAACTTCCATATATTTCCTTAGAATGGAATTATGATTCATTAGATATAAAATATGAGAAGTCTATGATGTATATTCCTTCTAGGAACTCAAATATATCTTGCTAGCCTTTTGGACCTTGTAATATAGTCATGTTTGGTCTCTGGCCAAGTTATATCTTCTTTATTAATGTAACTACCTTTTCAGAATGAAACTCCATTGCCATAGGAATTGTGGAGTATATATAAAGTTTGACTATGGGGAGTTCAGCTTTAGATCAATATAGGTCATGAACCAGACCATTTACAATGTCGCCATTTATGACAGATGTCCCCATTAGAAGTCATTTAACGACCATGGGCTAGTCAAAATGTATGATGTCTCTCCATTCCTTCTAAGTGACTGTGTTTTGTAAAACTTTCATGGCTGGTTAGCACAGAGAAAAGTGTTGTTACTGGCATAGGGAAAGTTGAGGATGGAATTGTGTTAAGTTCCATTTCCCAATTTCCCCAAACAGTTTAGGGGTTCATCAGACCTCCCTATCATCACAGTAGGGATTACTGGTTGGGTATATTCCTACAATACCTTATGCCCTGTAACAACATTATGGACATCCCAATATATATCACATTCCTTTGACATGTAAGTTGGCATGCAAGTTGGAGATCCTAATGGTAAACCATAATTATTCAGACCTAATCTGACAGCATATATCTGCATTTCTAAAGGTATATTTTATATGTTCCTGAAGTCCAGGTTTATGTACCTTTTCATGTAATGTTTATTTATTACCAATACTTCCTAACAGTGTAGAAAATATTTTTTTTAATTTGCATTTTAAAATCTCTCTTAAAGTAGATCAATCACTAAATCACTCAAATCCTAAAAAAGTTAGCATGTTATAAAATGACATTTAACATTAATGTAATTCTAAAATTTGTTCTCAGTCTTTTTAAATCCACAGCTTTTATTAAAATAATACCTGCTCTGCTAGGCCTTGTTCAGTCACTTACTATTAAGGTGTGGGAGGAGTGAGTGTAGGCAGTGGTGTATTTTGTTTTTGTGCTGCCCTAGGCAAGACTAAACCCGAGCACCCCCCCTCCATCCCTAATCTAAATTAGTCCCACCCCTTCCTGTTTAAGACATAACCTGTCAGTCGCGGGATACAGCATGCATGGTATATCTAGATTCTGACAGGTTGCGCTATCAACATAGCGTGATACTCTAATTCTACCTTTGCAATAGCCACCTTCTCCATTCCTGGCTTGATGGGCTCCCTAGTTCTGCAGCTACGATAACCATTCTCTGCAGCCCTGCCATGCTGTGCTAGTCTCTAGTTCTGCAGCTGCAACACCGATCTTCTGCCTTCATATGCTGGGCCCTCTGAATCTGTAGTTACCAATCTTCTGCCTTGGCCGCTGGGTTCTGTAGCTTGCCCCGCTCTAGAGACATAACCGTGCATGGACTTTATAGGCTGCACTTCCCCGGACTCACCACCACGGAGGTGCCGATGAGCACGATGACCATATGGATCTCAGCCCTGGTGTCCTGCGGAAGTGCCTCCGCTGCCTGAAGTCAGAGATCTGGATGCCGGTTTCCCAGGGAGGTCTGGCGCATGAATTGCAGTGCATCCGAGTGAAAGTCACACACACCAATACATTACAGAGCATGTTGACCAGGAAGAGGAAGTAGCTGCAGCTGGAATATATGTTTGAGTTGGCGGCATAGGTGGACATGTTGTTTCCCCAGTCAAAGAAGCACCAGGTCCAGGAGTACTGGCATAATTTATGAATAATTTATAATATAATTATTTTTTTCTCTTTGCTAACTGGTTTTGGGGCAGGATTGTTTGGCGCCCCCCTGGAAAGCGCCACCCTAGGCAACTGCCTATTTTGCCTTGCAGTAGATACGCCCCTGAGTGTAGGTAAAGACTACACAACTCTGCTAGCACATTCTGTGCAAGCATTATCAGGAAGCCAGTCCAGGGCAAATTATGTGCACACTGGGGTGGGCACATGAAGAAATTCCTGAAAGAGGCCATAGGATATCTGTAGCACTGACAAACATGCAAAAAAAATTAAAACAAGGTGAAAACAGTATTTTATGAAAAAAGGCAGTTTCATACTCAAAACTTTGTAATATAAGTATTGTCTAGTAGTGATAAGCTATAAGCTTGTGCTTGGTGTGAACAACCGCCACTGATTGGGCCGGGGAGGGGGCATTGGGCTGTCAATCAAAGTTTTAAGTGGGCTTGGGAAAACTGGGATTACATAACAATCCTCCAAATCATCACTACGTATAAATGGTTGAGAATCTTTATGCTAAATGACCATTCTCAAGCAGAGATAACTGCCTGTGCATTTTAAATGATTCACACATGTGAATAGAATGTGCATGCAACTATGCTAGTATTAATGCAAATCATAAATAAAAATATAAGGCAGGAACAGTGTTTAAAAAGGTGCTGAAAATGCTTCCCTTTACTGTATTATGCTTTTGGTTAGACACCTTTGCCAATGAATGAGGATTGCAGCAGCAATGCTTCAGTTAACGCATGCTTTATATTAGGCCAGCTGGTTACCATACCGTATCCTGTATCTGATGCTAATAATGGAATGTGTACTAACTGGTTCTGACTTCCTTGTGTACCACCTCTTAGTCTTCAGGGAGTAACAAATCTTATGGTTTAGTTTACAAAGCTTACCTTTTGCAGCACAAATCTGTTTTTCTATATATTTCCCAGAGGGATAAAAGTATAAACAACACTGAACTGGGTATATGCTGGTCTTTAGTGCCTCAATAGTCATTCATCTCAATACTGTATGTTGGTGAAAGAGCTTAATGTTAAGTATTGGTTCAATAAATGCCACTTGATGTAGACTCTGTATAAGTATTTTGGCAATAATCGCTCCACAAATGCAAAATACAGCAGGGAGTGCATTTTTTTGTTTTTTTTTGCAGGTGCAGCCAGGCACAGCTCTTTCTTCTAAAGCTCCCTTGTGCTTTTATTTCCCAGAACAATCCCAGAAATTGCCATTCAGCATTGTTGTTTTTCTGCTAGATAGATTATTGATTTATCTGGATAAACATGGCTTGTAGAATGGCACGGGGAATTAATGGCAGAAAAGATGGAAGCTCTGCTTTATGTAATTTGTCAGTTGTTGTTGTTGTTATTATTACTATTATTATTATTATTCAACAGTATGTTTTGCCTACATCTAAAGGAAGGGAAACTACAGAAGCATCCATTGTTGTTGTTCTCCTGCTAGATGGATTATTGATTTATCTGGATAAACATGGCTTGTAGAATGGCACTGCGAATTAATGGCATAAAAGATGGAAGCTCTGCTTTATGTAATTTGTTGTTGTTATTATTCAACAATATGTACAGTACCATCTACATCTAAAAGCAGGGAACCTACAGAAGCATCCATGTCAAATTGTAATTGTTTATTTTTTAAATATAAAATTAAATTAAAAAGTAGAACTAAGTGGTAACAACTACAGCAGAAGTGATGCCCATTTGTTATTTAGGCTATTGTTGCAGAATGACATTTTGTTTCAGCCAACAGCTACAACAGATGATCCTTTTTAAACACTGTGAATAAACTTGGGTTTTAAGTATATTGTTAAATATTGCTTGTTGCCCACAGCAACCAATCGGATTCAATCTATCATTTTACAGTCTATGTTGGAGAAATATTCAGGCAGGATGATTGGTTGCTATATTGGTTGCTATAGTTACATAGTCAGGTTGAAGCAAGACACATGCCCATCGAGTTCGACCAATAGAGATATGAAAAAAAGCCTATGATTTTTATGGCCATTATTTTTCTAACTTTTTCTAATTGTTAATGGAGTATGGAATGTTTTTACTGCTGTCTGTGTTCCAACCAGGGAAAATAACCTTCTTTGATTGTGCTGGTAACCACAGTCAGTGGGACAGAAAGTATTAAGAAATCCAACATTTTGCATGGGTTTAATCCTTCCTGTTGCTAGCCAAAACTTAAAAAAAAAAAACATGTTTTGCTATATTTTAACAGTTCAGTTTAACCAAGAACCAACATGAAAGAAACAGAAAGCTCTACTTTGTTGTTAATTATTTAAAATGATGCAGAGATGTTGTTTATTAATTTGGAAGGTGCACAAATGCTTGTCTAATGCCTTGGAATTGTGTGAGATTCAACAATCAACTTTACTGTACAAATAGCTTAGATTGATGGCAGACTCCCTTAAAGCCACACTCTGGGCAGAATGATAATTTACATACTGCTCTGGGTGTGTAAATTATCTTTGAAAAGCTGGGTGTTATGTGTAGACGGAGGCTGCAGAGTAGAAAATCTTACCTTGCAGCATCCCGTCCACTGCACAGAACACCCAGCTTCCGGGCTCTGAAGTGAGGTAGTGATGCAACCCAAGCTATAATGTGCTGTGATCGCATCACCCATCCCTTTTCACTATCCACCATTCACAAAATGTTTTGTATTATTTCAAAGAATACAAGACATTCTGTGATTAGTGTAGAGGAGGGGGCGGTAATGTGGCATCACCTCTCCTCCAATCACAGAATGTCTTGCATTCTTTGAAAGAACACAAGACATTTTCTGATTGGAGAGCAGGTGATGTGTCCGAGTACTGTTTGGCTTGGGTCGCAACACTACCTCACTACAGTGCCCGGAAGCTGGGTGTTCTGTGCAGGGGAAGGCATGCTGCAAGTTAAGATTTTTATACTTTGCAGCTGCCCTCTACACATAATACACAGCTTTTTAATGATAATTTACACACCCAGTGCAGTGTGTAAATTATCATTCTGCTCAGAGTGTGGCTTTAAGGGAATCTGCCATCAATCAAAACTATTTGTACAGTAAAGTTGATTGTGAAATCTCACACAATTCTCAGGCATTAGACAAGCATTTGTGCACCTTCCAAATTATTAAACAACATTTCTGGAACATTTCAAATCAACAATCAAGTAGAGCTTTCTGCTTCTTTCATGCTGGTTCTTGGCTAAATAAAGTAAACTTGTTAAAGTATAATGATAGCCGAAGCATGTTTTGCTTTTTTGAAGTTTTGGCTAGAGAAGGAAAAGATTAGAACCCCTTTAAAATGTTGGACTCCTTAATAATTTCTTCCCACTGACTGTGGTTACCAGCACAATCAAAGAAAGTTATTCTCCCCAGTTGACACACAGACCGCAATAAAAAACATTTCCTAATCCATTAGCAATTAAAAAAAACTTAGATAAATATTTAAATACAATTGTGCTTACAGGTTTCTAAATATTGTTGGGATTTTCCTATATGGACTTAGGCAAAGAGCAACATGAAACATGCTGTAACTTATATTAGCAGCCAGTGGCCTACACAGATAGCAGGATGAATCTCAGTTTCCAAACCCCAATTTAGTGTAGCTTCTGTTTACCTTCCTCTCTGGTTTCTTGGTAATTGTTGACTTATTAAAAGAAGCCAAAATCAGGTCTATTACTCTGTATGTAGGATCAGTCAGCCTCTTAAAGTAATACTAAACCCAGTAGTTACATCTTAAAAATGTATTCAAGTATCTTAACTATTAACAAACATGTATCTTCTTTGTGCATTAGTCAACTGCAGATCCTCAAATCATCTCTAAATTCATGCTGACACTGTTCTTCCTTCTGGAGGGTGGCTTCTTTTGTTCCCCATGGGCCTTGTGTGTGTTGGAAAGTAGCCGCTGCTGCAAATTTATTCCCGTGATAGACTACAGTCTCAATACAAATTAGGTGACTAAACATGGGTTTATAGTCCATATAGTTAATAGTTAAACTTTAGCGGTGGCTACTTTAAACACACACGGGGAGAGAACAAATGTAGCCACCCTCCAGAAGGAAGGACAGTATCAGCTTAAATTCAGAGATGATTTGAAAATCTACAGCCGAGTAATACACAAATAAGCTACATTTGTATTAATACTTAAGGTACTTGAATGCATTTTTAAGGTTTAACTCCTGAGTTTAGTGTCACTTTAAGTTGCAATGGATCATTCTTTCTCTGAAGAATTTAGGCCCTTTTACCTTTTCAAATCTCGCACAGGTATCTTATTTTTTATGCAGTCTTGTTATGGCCAGTATAATGTATCCACCCAGCTTTCCATGGACACTCTCCTGCACAGAAAATTCCATTCAAGATGCTCCGCTTCCAGCAGGGCAACTAATCCCACAGAGCTTTATAACCAGCTCCATCTGGGGCAGAGCCAGAGGAGAAAAGGGCACACTGGAAGGTTGCTCCAAACATGTATTACCCTCTCTCAGCTCACCCCAGTGAACAAACTCGTCAGTGATTGGCTGAGGTGGACAAATATTTAAAACTCCACTACTGGTTCTTTCGCACTGACTACTAGTAACTCCAAAACAGTAGCTAGCAGAGGCAATCAATATTCTGAGCTTATGAAAGACCTGTAGAACACAGGCAAAGTAAACAAAGCTCAGGCTGGCTACTCTTTGGCTACTAAAGTAAACACAAATGAACAAGGTCCATTATAGCTTAAGGCAGGGTCCCTACATTCACAAAAAAGAATTGGTAATGTGATTTCTTTAGGTTTAATAGATCATATAATATACCTTTAAATGTTGGCCTTAGCTAGATTGGATCTAGACATCATTCAGTTTGTCTTTAACCCCTTCATGACTAAGTTAGTTTTCAGTTTCTATTCATAAATGACTGGCACCCTTTTAACATTTTTGCTGTGTGATTCTTCCACAGCAGTAATATACTTTCTTTCTAAATGTACCCACACATATTATTTATATATAATTTTTATTTTCCTATTTTCTTTTACACTTTAATTTTTTTACACTTTTTTTTAGAAAGTGTAAAAAAAACCTTTTTTTGTCAGTTTATATCAAGCAGTCATAGTGACTGCTTGATAAATTAACTTTCTACATTTTTGTTTTTTATTAGACTGCTCCAAACTTAGGAACAGCTAATAATAAGCTTAGAGACTGAGCCTGACAGCATGTCAGATTCAGATCTCACTAAGGTTTATGATCGTGCCTAGACGATCAGAAGTGATACATTTCAGGCAAAGAGATACATTGTAATTTCCCTGTGCCTGAAATGTATCATAAACATCAGGCCAGTCTATAGAGCTGTCAAAACGAATAGCAGAGAGGTTTTCTTCTACCTCTCTGCTATCTTCAGCTGTCAAATACGGGATCGCTATTTACTGATCCTGTATTTGAATGTAACGGCTTCATTCTTTCATTAATGAAAGTAGAAGCTTTTACAAAAGCTTAACTATTTCATTAATAAATGCCTCAATACTGAGGCATTCATTAATGACTGGTAACCGATGAGAATCAGCGGTTACCGGCATTAAAAAGCCTTAAATCACTCGTCACATACAGTGTACATGGACAGTTATTTAGGCACTTTGTGGCGGGACGTACAGTGTACGTCTCCCATCACAAAGGGGTTAAAGTACAAGAGATAGGTACTCACATCATGAGATTACCCCATTCAAAGAAAGTTTTGCTATATAGTTGTCATCTCAAAGCAATTTCACTGCAGTGGACATGCCACACTGGGTCCATGCAGTAAAACATAATGTAAAACATATTGTATATATTCAATGAACAATCCCAGTATAATAACACATCTGTGCACTTGCAGTGAGCAAACTAGAAAAGTGACTTCCACCCAGACTGGTCTGTTTGCATTTCTTATATGACTGTGGTTGAAACCTTAAACTGTAGGCTACTTCAGCAGCAGAGGCTGGTGTGAATGGTCTGTGTACTCCTGTGCTCTGCATTATTTGTTGGAGGTGTGTATATTAATAAAATAAATACTGTATTGATTTAAAGGAGAACTATGAGGTGAGTGCTTTTCACTCACCTCATAGTGCTAGCTGACCTGTGAAATGAGACTGTAACAGGTCGGCTCAGTAGATCGGGAAGTGAGCGAACACATACCGGCGTTCGCTCACTTCTCGATCCTGTCACAGCTCTCTGCCATGACAGGGGAGTGGCTGGATTCCACCCTCCCTGCTCCGATCCTCCAGCGCTGACTGGAGGAACGGACGGGGGAGGGGGCGGGTACAGCTGGCTCTGCCTCTAGATAGGCAGAGCCAGCTGTCACTCATGCAGCTGGGCAAATCCAGATATAATTGTCGGGATCCGCTTCAGCTGCGGTATACTGAGCTTAGGGTGATGGGAGGACGCTAGTTTGTGTCCTCCCATTACCCTAAGGAGAACTATGGGGAAAAGCCCTAACCCCATAGTTCTCCTTTAAGGAGCAGTACAACCACCAATCCTTAAACATATACGCCTTTTGCCTCCCATTTAATTATCTTCAATTAACTCAATGAATGTGACTCATTTGATTGGCAGAACTTTCTATGACTCTGTTTTAACTAACTTCATATCCTAGATCAATTACTTTGTAACTTGCATGAATTTATCATCTTTGCCACGTATCTTCAATATTGCATAATGCATCTCCAAGATCTATGTCTTCTTTAGGATTCTTAATGCAGCATCATTCTTTATACATTAAAACTATCATAATTATTGGAGTTGTATGTAGTCTGGCCACTTTTCTAAGAGTATTATTAAATGGGCAATTTTCTCACCCATAGAGTCTGAAGGTGAGACATTTATGTGTCCTAGGTCCTACTGTGATTATCGTTAAAAATCAGCTCTATTGTATCAGCAGGCAGCCTATTAACACCTTTTCTCCTGGCACTTGCTGGAAAGAGACTTCATACCAAGAGTGAAATCCTTGGTGTGTAATAATGAGCATTTCTGAGTGACAAAACAGTTTGCAATTGTCCTTAAGGAAAGTCATGGTCCAGATCCTTGCATAGTTGTTGCAGATATTGTACAGATCTGACCACAGTTGTATTGACCCCTCTAACTATATTTGTTTATCTGTGTCCAGTAAACTGCAGGGATGTGTTGACATATCTCTGTTTACTGGTAGAACTTAACAAAAGTGCATGTTTTACCTCTAATTGCAAGTGTTGCTATACATCCATTGAAATGCTTGGATTCTGGGAACCATGTTTTGTTGTGAAACAGCAGGCAAGTCACTTGGCTAAATGCTTAACTTGAATTGTTATTTTGGCATACGTTTGTATACACCCACTCAGCTCACAGTTGGACTGCTAATAAATGCAACTAAATTATTAATAGAGTGGCAAGTGCTATGTTTACGCGAGAGAGTACTTGAATTACTGCCATATTTTATACTGGTTTATTTTCCTTTTTTTGTTGCTGTTATAAAAATGAAGATAGTTTTTATCATGACATTTGTTTTAAGAAATTGTACTTTCCAACTGTTTCTGAACTACAGCTCCCGTGGTACCCTGACAACTAATATCTAAAAACTATCTGGGGGCTGCCATCCAGAAGTGTGAACATTGTATTCAAGTCAAAACAAGTATTAAATGCTTAGACATGCAAGATATAAATGAAAACATGTCTAAGATGTAGAAAATACATTTTAGGTCACGGGAAATTAAGAAAAAACCACTAAAAGGGAGGTATGCTTAGGTTTTGCTCCATTTGTATGTCTGTAGAAAACAGGTTCCTTTAGGTAGTTGGTCACCAACACTCAGTTCCACCCCTGATCCTGGGATTTATGAACAGACTTTATAGTTTTTTTTTGTTTATTTGTTTTGGTTTGGGATTACAGTCATATGACAGTTTGTAATGGAGCAGAATTGCTTTTTTCTTGTTGGGGGAGGTGTTTTGTATACAATGGAGAAATCATATTACCCTAAGGTTGACACTGCTGAAATGCTATGTACTTAGCAACTTATCTCTTAGCTTTGCCTACAGTTCACAGCGAGTCCTACAAGCCATAACCCATGCTCCACAACTCACTTTCTCCGTGGCATTCTGCTGTGCCCCAACCTGATGTAGAATGTATGCTCTCGTGTTCTGTAATCCCTACCCATGTGACCATTTTAATAACCCTGATGCTAGCCCACAGTATTGTGTTGCACAATCAGGGTTGAGTAAATTTGTTGGCTTTATATTATATTTTGACTTTAAAAAAAGTGGTCCCTAACTGAAAGCTATCAGAGTACCCAACTATAGAGGATAGTGTGCTCTGGCTAGCTAGTCAGTGAGCTGGGGTACTTTTCTTTTTTTTGTATATTGCTGTGCCCATGTGCATTTTCCACGTATTTTATTGGTTTCAAACTGAGCAGCTGCCATAGTTTTTTTTTAAAGAGGTACAGGTCATCCTCTACTATAGTAATTTCTTTTTCTGGTAAAATAATTATAAAAGCTTGAGTACTTCTAAAAGGATTGTAGATACTGCAGATTCCCTCCTTAGGATTCCCTCCTAAGGTTTGCTCAGGTCATTATAATAAAGGTTGACTCTCCCTTGAGGGTCAGAAAGAGTCTAGAAAGAGCACGACAAAACAAATGGCTATTTGTTTAAAACAGTAAAGAGTAACACTTGGAGATATGTATTGCCTTTCAGAACTTATGGTACTCTTTGGGGCATTATTTGCATCTTCTTTCTCCCTAGAAGGCCAACACCTTCCACTGCCAGGGATAATCCAGTCAGCATTTACTTCTGGCCTAAAATCCCTCTCTGAGATATTGCAACCATGTTTTTTCAGGTGCCAGTTCAGTGGCCTTTATCTTTGGGCTGTGTGTACATGGCTTGCACAGATAAATCCCTTGCTGTCTCACCTTAAATATTTCTACAAAGTTACATTGTGTCAGAGTGATTACTGGGATAGGGGGGACTGGAAAAATGCGGCTTCCTGACTGATCTAGACACATTTTACTGCTTTTGAATGACAGCAATGTAGAGAGGTGAGAGCTGCTGAAAGTCCTGAGGCAAACATTTAGGACGCACATACAATCCCTGATGTCACTTTAGTGTAATGGCTTGTTTTTTTGTCTGCTTCTATGTTTGAAAAATGAAAGAAATGAAGGTAGAAACCTTAACACATTTAACAAATTGATTGCTATGGACAACACACTTACATCTTTGTTGGCTTTCATCATCTGCCTTTAGTCACCCTTTATCATTATCTATATTAGTATTGGATGCAATTTTCTAATCAATGTCATAAAATGTATTGGGCGTCACTCACTACATGTTATGACAGAGAGTTACAGCAATCAATGAGTGTATAGAGGATGCTATAAAGAATTAAAATCAAGGAAATTAAAATATCTATCTTCATTTTATTTCTCTTTCTGAGCAAGTAAAAGGCAACTTTTTCCTCTGTCTATGAACAGAGGGCAGACCTTCACTCTAAAATTCTACGGTAGTCAACTGCAAGCATCCCCCTCTGCTATTTAAGAAATTAATTTTTTCCTGTTTGTTACTATTTTTTATTCTGGACCGACCCTTCCCCTGCTATAATTTTCACTAAGACAAAAATTATGTGTCCTTCTCCTATAGCCTCCTTGGATATCCCTTTCACATATCCCAAGAGGCTTTAGGAGTATGTACACAGAGCAGCCAGCGGGCCTGAACCTGGAAGAGGCAGCAAGCTCCTGATGACTGAGAAGCACCAAGATGATGGTACAGGACCCAGGATGTGTCACCAGAACAGCAGATCACAGTAAAGATTAAAGTTACTTTTTAAAGAAGTTGTAACGGGGGATGTGGGAGACACAGAACACACACATAGACCAAGAGTGGTTTTTAGGACCCTTGACCAGGGGGGTTCTCAACATTAGGATACAGCAAGTGTAGTTGCAATCCGAGCAAGACAAATGGCTAAAACAGCAAGGTATAGAAAGGGTAAAGTCCAGGGGCACAGAGCATTATTGAGGCGGAGTCCAGGGACACAGGGCAGAGATCCAAGCACAGCAAAGGGATAACAGCAGCAGGACACAGTACAGTTGGAGTCCAGGGACACAGGACAGCAATCCAAGCACAGCAAAGGGGTAACAGCAACAGGGCACAGTACAGTTGAAGTCCAGGGAAACAGGGCAGCAATCCAGGTACAACAAAAGAGGGTCACAACTCACACTTAAAGTAACATTAAACCCTCAGATTTCTTAACATAAAACAATACTGTAATGGTTGTTTCCCTTCTCATTGCTGCTCTTCCTTTTAAATCTGTATCTGTTCTCATGCTGGGCAGAACTTCTGTTTTGCAGCAGACTGCCTTGTCTCTGGAATGGCTACATGGTGTCTGTGTGTACGTTTGCAACCTGAGCCAGCACCACAGGAAGAGGTACTCAGCTGCAAAGGAAAGTTCTCCCCAAGCATGAGAAGACATGAGGATTTAAAAGGAAGAGCAGCAAAGAGAAGGGAAACTACCATGGATTATAGTAAAGCACACATTACAGTATTGGTTTATGTTAAAAAATCTGAGGGTTTAATGTCACTTTAAGGCATCAGGTCAATCCACAGAAGAGGAATCTACATGGGATGGTAAGGCAGAAGGCTTTCTGTAGTGTTGGTCTGTAGAGCCTCTAAAGCAGGGGCGCCCACTATTTTTCGTCTGGAGATCTACTTTTCAAATTACGAACTCAAACACCTGCATTCAGGGGCGGGAGGGGGCGTGGGCTGCGCAGCCAGGCCCCTCGCCCACAGTGTGATTGCCTGCATTAGTGCCTGTGTTCCAGTCCAGTGCGATCCGCAAAAATGCTGCGAGCACTATTTTTGCAGATCGCACTGGACCGGAATGCAGGCACTAACGTGCCTGCGTTCCGAGTGCGGGCGATCGCACTGTGGGCGATGCCATTGACTTCAATACAGCTCCACACCCCCTCCCGCACCGGAATGTAGAGAGTCGGCCTGCTTACATTTTTTTTAAATCTTGGGGGGGCTTTGGGGAAATATTAGGGGTCTAAAAAGCCCCCTGATATTTCCCTTTTAAAATAGAAAAAGAAATTGAGGAAATTGAGGACACAAAGTCCTCAATCTTTTTTTCTGCAGCCTCTATTCTAAATGAATGGAAAGCACAGAGGCTTCCCATTCATTAAGAAAATATTTTACTATCAAGCTGTTTCTGAATGTGGAGGATCCTCTGTACAGAGAGCTTCTCACCATTGAGAAACTTATGAATGAACAAGAGGTGATGTAAATCACCTCCTGTTCATTCATTTATAACTGGGGACACATAGTACTATGTGTCCCCAGTTATTTACAAACACTGGAGTGATCAGACGATCGCTCCAGTGTTTGTCCTACACAGAGGATTGGTACATACTGGTGACATGTACCCATCCTCTGCCGCTCGTCCACGCACAGGGGGGCTGCAACTTCTCTGGATCCCCCTGCTCCCCC
>NW_017306601.1:674278-684821 GCF_000935625.1 Nanorana parkeri
ATAACTGGGGACACATAGTACTATGTGTCCCCAGTTATTTACAAACACTGGAGTGATCAGCCGATCGCTCCAGTGTTTGTCCTACACAGAGGATTGGTACATACTACTGACATGTACCAATCCTCTGCCGCTCGGCTACGCACAGGGGGGCTGCAACTTCTCTGGATCCCCCTGCTCTCCCGGGCAGAGGGGGATACGACGAGCCGCGCGGGGGGGCGGAGCCGCTGTGACAGAACGGACAAGCAGTGAGGGGAGAGAGAGGCGTCGGCTGTCAGATCCTGGCCGAGCGTCTCTCTCTCTCCTCACTGCTCTGCATTAGTTAGTGACAGCGGCTCTGTCCTCCGCCCTCCCCCGCCTAGTGCTCCCCCGCCTAGTTCCTTCATTTCTTCTCGGATCCCCGCTGGGGAGAGCAGCGGGGATCCAGAGAAGCGGCGGGAGGAGAGGACATGGCGATCTACCAGTGATCGCTAAGCGATCGCTGGTAGATCGCGATCGACCTTGTGGGCACCCCTGCTCTAATGTGTTCGAACAGGATAACAGTTCACAGCTAGTAAGGCACTACAAGCCCCAGTAGACCCTAATCAGAGAACACACATTCAGAGCTAGATGTCCCAGCAGTCCTCATCTTCTTCTAGTCTCTTTCCAATGAGACACTCCAGCCATGAGTATCTCATGTGTAACACTAAAGTAAAAGGAACCTCTGGCTAGTCTGAGCACTAGGCTGTTAATTGTACCTGGAGTTTTAGCATTCTGCTGCCTGAGGCCAAATTGCCGGTGACAGATAGTCTAACCTTGTCCCGGTTTAGGATACAACATATCCTGTGCTTCCTGCTGAGAGCTTCATCTCCAGACCCCCTGTGTGAAGGACTTCATGGATAAATGATGTAGATCAGCTGACTGGAAATTAACAACCTCTAAGAACAAATGTTCAAAAGGCCTCATGTTAATCAAACACATCTAATATTTCTGATCTACGTTACACAAGTGATAGATGCTTTGTCTAACCATAGAAGCTCTCAAAATAACTACACTTAGGGGAATGGTTCAAATACTGTCAGATATCAGGTAGCACATTTTATCTAAAATAGGCATTATATAGAGTAACGAAAACCAGGACAAATAATGCAGGTGAATCTGCCTAGTAGAAAAAAAGACAGTGATAATAACCTATATAACAGAACCCTGCTGAACTCCTTACCAGGTACCCCTGTCAGCGTGGGTGCTCAATGTGATTGTGAATGGCGCAGCCAAAATCAGAATGTGGTAAAGATGTCACCAGCACACCATATTGAAGGGAAAAAAAACATCTGTTTATTGACGCTTCATGTCATAACAAATTACAATGTTTCAGGGCCACACAGGGTCCCCTACATCAGGCTTGACATGACAATATAGCATAAAAACCACCTATCTTATATAGCAATACCAAGTAGTGCAAACAAACATCTCCCCCACACACACCCCTGACGCCATACTCCTGCCAAAAGCCATAAGAAGACAATATTATTCTTTCATGGGGACAAGATGAGCATCAGTGCTGTCATATAAATTATAACTGTTCAACAACATAGATAAAATTATAGACATGGAGCCCAACTGTACAGGGGTATTCCCAAAATAAGTAATACGGGCTCACCATGTTGTCAGCTAGGCGCCAATACAGATCCCAGCCATTAGTGACCAGTAGCTGGCTGCCATGGTTACCTGTCAACTAACCAGCACAGGTGATACAAACCTGTCTAATTCTTCCTTTCTCCACCCAAAGCTATACCCAAATTTTTGGCTTTGCACACACGGAAAGGTTAATTGTTGCCTAACTGTGTATGACATACTGGTGGTTTGGAGATGAACCATTCTGTTTGCGTTGTATTGGTAATTTTCCAAACCCCTTGCAAATATGAAGGGGATCTTGTTAATCATATTTTAATAATAGTGGCTGTCTTTGTACATTATGTGAGTAAACTGGCAAACCTCCTTTGTTATAGATAGGCAGAACCTGACAATATAGTGTATTTCTCCTGGGGCTTGGTGGCATCTTGATTCTGTGTTTGTTACCTGCACATACAGACCAAATTTAGATACTTCCAGGTCCATATAATAAACTGCAAATAAAGCAGTAGGGATTTGAAAATAGAGGCTCTTAGATTGTAAGCCCTCACGGGCAGGGCCCTCCTTACCATCTTGTCTTGAATTGTATTGTAATTATAATGTATTCCCTATATTATAAAGAGCTGTGCAAACTGTTGGCTCTATATAAATCCTGTATTATAATAATAATAATAATAATAATAATGGAGGCTAGCCATAGCAACTAATCAGATTTTAATTAACTGAATTCAGAACAGCTAAGAATGTTTGCTAACTACTTGCAATAGAATACTTTAAACATCATTGCTCTCCAATCCCTTATTAATTTTTTTTTCTTAAGAACAATGTGTAAGCCTGTAGTCAACTAAATCTCAAAGCATCTCTGGAAAAGCTCAGTCAGGAGAGTTTACATCAGTAGTAGTGGCTTTCATATTCTTAAATTGAGAATATCTGTTTAAAGCTGCCCATACACCTTACAATTATCTGCAGATTTTCTGTGGTCAGATGGAAAAAGTGCAACAGATTGGCCCAGGTGGAGATTACTCCATCCACACAGTTAAGTGTAGATGGAGGAATCTGTTGCACCTTTTCCATCTGACCACAGAAAATCTGCAGATAATTGTAAGGTGTATGGGCAGCTTTAGGCATTAACTTACTTGGGTCAAATACAGGGCCAATATGTTAAATTGACTATCTCTTAAAACATGTCAAATGTCAAAGCTGTTTTCCACTTATAGAATAATAATGTGAAAATTTGTGAATGGCTGTTTTAAAGTTCTTAAGTTAATCAAAATAACCTTTGAGGGACCCAAATGAGTCAGAGTGACATAATTAAAGGGGAGCAAGTTTTTAATTTTTTATTAGACATTATGACCCATTCACATCATTGCCTTTTGCACCGTATGATTAAATAAAGTAGAGGTTCTGTTGGTTACCCTATAATATTTCTTGTGTATATATCTCAAAAAAGATCCTTGGCTTGAAAACAGGATGTCAGAAGTGAAAACGGTGCATAAATATGTAAAATAAAAAAATAAAGGATTCACTCCCATGTCACATTATTGATCTGCTGATTGGTTCCTTCGTAAAGTCAAGTTGACTTTTCAAGACTGAAAAATGCATATTTAATTAGTAATTTCTTACATGAAAATCTATTATTGCAGAAAGTAATTATAGAAAGTGTTAAGTTATGTTACAATGTAACCCATTTGCCATATGTGCAAGTTTTGTCTGCTGTGCGTTTTGAAACTGTAAGTAATATATTTAAACTCTGTGTTGAAAAATCTGGAGTTTTTTTTTTATATAAGCAGTAAAATAACATTACAGTGTATGAAAAAGTGTTTCTCAATGCATTTCAAAATGAATGTAATCAACATTATATATTTCAGATGTGTTCATACTATAGCTTGTCAGGACTTTTATCATGCTTGCGCTTAAAATAGGTTTGCAAAAAAAAAGTGCTGCCTGCCTTCTGCCATTCTTCTGATTTTCTATGTAGAACTATGTAAGATATAGGTAGTCAACTTTACCATGACTGCCACATTTTGTAATATAACTTGCCGATATAAATTCATAGCTGTACTTCTATGTGTGCCAGTGTATGAAAACAGAGGGTATACCATGTTACCTCCAGTTTGTTGTGATCACTGAGAACAATCTGCGGGATAGTATCACTTGTTCCAAGCAGTTGATCACAGTCAATGGACAGTAATAAGCTGACAGACTGGTTATTATCGTGAGTATCTGCCTATCTCTGCTAATTCTTTGTTGAGGAATATCACTGTGCCATGTCTTTCCCATGTGTAGCAGATTTGTAAAACTAGACTTATGACCCCAATAGCTTCACTCATCATTGGACTTCTGTCCATGTAGTGATTAGTGCAGCGCTGTATCCAGCTTTTGACATGTTTCTCTATTAGCATAGCAGGAAAGCTTGGGTCTCAGGTGGGCTCTGCAGGGTCTCAGGTGGGATGTGCAGGATCTGTGGTGGGCTCTGCGGGGTCTCAGGTGGGCTGTGAAGGATCTCTTGTGGGCTCTGTGGAGCCCACTATAAACCCCATAGAGCCCACCACAAATCCTGCACAGCCTCCCTGAGAGCCTGCAGTCCCTGGTCTCCTCTGCTGCCCGACCGGAGCTCCGGGGACACGGACCCCCTCTCATGCTGTTCCACCTCCTCCTCGCCTCCTCCTCTCCGCCTCCTCGATTAGGCCAGATTCTGTGCAGCACAGCTTGCCTGACTGTTCTGGGGCAGCATTTTTGCTGCCCATCTAAAAAGTGCTGCCCAAGGCAAATGCCTTGTTTGCCTTGCAACAGATACGCCCCTGCCTACAAGGCATAACATATTATAAAAAACAAGTCACTTTGATACCACAGTTCAAAATAAATACTATGTGCTTGCTGTACAAACAATTCATACACAAAGATTATAAAAACCATTACCATATTTTCTATCATGATCTCATAAGTTTAATGTATGTACATTTTCATAGCTAAGCAAGAGTGAATATGGTCCAGCTCATTAATGTGTACATTAGCTCATCTTCGTATTTTTTTCCATTATGACAAAATACATTATGACAATACAAACAGCATCGGTAGTATTACAATTTTATGCTGGTCCACATTACCATAATAACTCATGAATATTTCACTACTACTAACTTCAGTGTCATCAATCCCTTTTCACTGCATGTATTCTTCTATATTGGAAGTGAACAGGTTATGTGGAATCTAATCTTCCAGACCATGTGATTAGCTAAACACTATATAGAATGATTGTGATCAAATCCAATAGCTTCGGGTAACTAGATCAGTGTAGGGGCGTACCAAAGCCGGTTGTCACCTGAAGCAAAGACCGGCTGACACCCCGCCGTGACATCACCACGCATGCACAGTGATCTGATTGATGCCTGCTGGCGGCCATCTTTGTGATGGGTGCAGGCAGAGAGAGGAGGGGACGTTCACCCGGCGGGATGAGATATGCCGCTGGGTCCCCTCCTCTCTCCTACAGTCCGTGTACCCATCACACTCAGAACTGCTGCTCCATGAGATAAGAAGTGGCTTCCATCAAAGTATAAGTAAAGAATGGACACCGGCACTTCAAAGCAAATCCAGTATGTCTATTTATTCATGTACTTGTTGCAAATTCAAAACACGTTTTGGGGTCTCACAGGATAAAATGCTTTGGGGGTCTCACGGGATCCCTTTCAGTAAGTACGTGAATAAATAGACATACTGGATTTGCTTTGGAGTGCCGGTGTCCATCCTTTATTTACCCTCCTTTCTCCTGACACTGTTGGGCTCTCGGTCCATGACCGAGTGCCCGACTTTTTAGAGGGGTTGACACTAAAATGACTGTCAGTCATTTTGGTGTCACCTGGGTGCGGGCCGCACCCCCTTGTGACACCACTGGATCAGTGACCTTGAATAATCAGGTTTTGTGAATGGCTGGGGCTTAATTTTTTGTGGTGAAGATGGTAAAACATTTATTGTAATTCACATTAGTAAAAAGATGACTTCTCTATCTCTTTTCAGTGCTGACATTTATATACAAATGGATTACCCTCTGTATTAGTGATCAATGCTAGGCACACATATATCATGTTTTATGTTGCTGGAAAAATGTGTTACTTTTTTATTGTTTTCTCTCCCTTTTGATGTACATTCTTACACTTTTGTGGTTCTGGTTCATTGCCCTTCCATATTATGTGTAATACATGATCAGATGGCTTTCTGATAGAACAGTTTTGTTTTGTTTTCCTTTAGTTATGCACATAACAAATGGGACTGTTTTTGAGAGGATTGGTTATTTGCATTAATCCTTCATATTCTGCTGTGAACCACATGAATGATTATATTACATTGGACTATGTCTATGAACCTACCATATTATTCTACTGGAATAATGTAAGCGCTGTTAACAGATTGTAAGTGCATAGTCTATTTAGCATGTTTGCCATCTCCTGAGTATGACAATAAAAAGCATCTTTCGAACAAAGCAAAAAAACAAATCAATCACTCTTCTGTTCTGATTCTTCACAATACATTGATATGTAACTTGATTACTTATCTAACCAGTCTACAGAAGTTTGACAGTTATTATCATACAATCATGGACCTAACTGACTAAGCTAACAAATTCATGATTAGAATACGCTAGCAAGGGTCAAGAAACATGAGGGAATTGCGGTCTTCTACCAAGACTGTCTAGCCGAAGTGAACCTGATGGGTTGGAATTGTGCCAGCATACGACACGAAGTCAGTGTTTAAAGATGGGTTTTTGTGCTTCAGCAGTCTCTGAACAGATTTCTCTTATGTGAGGTCATGCTGGATGTTCTACTAGAAAGGGGTCCTGAGTCTTCTGTTGGTGGTCCTGGCTGGTATCTTTAGCCCCTTAAACATGATGCTGCAAATTGTTCTAATTAACGTATTTAGCATTGACCCATGGTTATGAGCGCTACAAATAGACCATTTACAATATCTTTCCACAAAAGCATTTTCAGTACCTATTAAACCCACACAACTGTACATTTTGGTTAATCTGGATGAAAACCTGTTAAACTACCAAACCATTTTTGGTATTTGTTAGGAACCAAGAGCACCCACAAGGAACCTCATTCATACAGTAGTTCTGAAGGGAACTGTAGCCCATTCACATCCTTGTGTCTTTCTACTGTTTTGCACCCCTTTTTATCTTTTATCTCTTCTTTTCCCCTTAATTGGCCACTTTATTTTCATTTATAGTTTGTGAGCACACTATTGCACCACCGGACCTGCTGAGTGTTTCTTTTGTGCACTATTGGCGGTAACAGATTTTCAGCCACAGGGAGAGACACAATAAAACAAGACTGCATCTGTATATAAATCATAAGCCATTTGGTGAAACATGTTAGAGTTGGAGGAGCCTGTGTGTGTTTACAGCACGTCTTGACTTCGGGAATAAACAGTATCCAGCTTGTGATACCAGTCATTTGTGCAGGAATTGTTTCTGTGAGAACCTGTATATAAATCATGCTAATATGACTCCCCTTAGTTTGGAATCAATAAGTGTACCCATTAACATTTAAAGGAAGCCTGTCATTGGATGAACATAGATGCTACCATAGCTGAACTCTCCTGCTGGATATGCTTTGTGCCTAGCTGTCATTTTTCTTCCTCTTGGTTCACTACTTTAATAAACAATGACCCACAACAAGTATGCTGAAAAGAACTTTTGACTTTCTCTGCCTTTCTGTTCTGCTCTTTTGTCTTGGGTCAGTGTCTTGGTTTCCAAAATAAGTCAGCAATAGGGGTTACTGCATTTCGTTAATGACAAGTAACAGTGTCTTCTGGCAGTGAACACATTACAGAAGTTTTGCTGTGGATCCTGTAGAAATTGTTTTAACATTGACAATCAGTTGAGTTAATACTAATATAAGTACATTTGCACATAAAAAGGCAAATGCTCCCAAAAACTCTCACTGTAGACCAGGGTGTATGTTGCCAAATCCAAGTCTGTAAGTTCCATTATTAGCACATACAGTATGCTTAGGAGTTATTAAACAAGAATAAAATAAAAATGTGTAGTACAGTTTACTGACACAGCTTTAGAAGAACTATGAATACACTGATGCAAAGCTACACCAGCTCATTACGGAGCTGTGCAGATTGCACTTATTGCTTTTCAATGTTGCACCAGGACTAGAAGTGGAAGATGAGGGAGGTTTTTTAATACATTTGCAGACTGAATATATCAGAATTAGGAACTCAGAAACTTTGAGGTAAGAGTCTGACAACGGGGAACTATAACGCCTCTGGCATTTGACTTTGGAATGTGCCAATGCTATTTTAAATAATGAATATTAATGTGATAAGAAATCTGTGAAGTGGTGTAGGTGGAAAGAAAAATCACATTGGGGGCTTACTTTCAAAGTTGATAAAAATTTACATGCAAAATAGTAATGGAAAGAACAGACGCAGCATAAAATATTGGGTTGATTTTTCACATTTATGCTAACTTTGGAAAATTAATTGCACACTACTTGAATATATTTTTGTACAGTGTAGTTTTCCAGTTTAGTAATAGTCACAAAATTTTCCTTTTTTTACAAGTGTGGCTAGGGGAATAATTTGATTAAGTCTTATTTTAGTATAGAAATACATTCAGTACTTGTAACAGCTTGACACTTAAACAACCTATTAGGCAAATGGAGATGGTTAGAAGTTCACCCCCCCCACCCCCACCCTTAAAGTCTAAATTCAAAACTTTTTATGGTATTAAATACAATAGAAATGGATGTCATTTGTGTCTCATTGTGGAGTGTTCTCTTAACTTCCTGTCCTGCAGACACAACTGTGCAGACACAACTGTTTAAGTGAGGAAAATCCCCACTTAAACAGTTGTCACTGGAAAAAGTTTACCCATTGCAAGAATTTCCTTCTATTCCTGTTGGGATGATAGTTATTTTTTATATATTTTTCTCTCCATTTCAGTCATAGTGGTCAACAGCACAAATAGTGAGAAAAACTGCAACAGACTCGCAATAAAAAATGGCTTAAAAAGCCTGTTAGCTGAACTTCAGGCAAATTTAAAAAACCCAACTCAGAGATTTGTGTTGATATAATTAAACAATTCTCCAGGCAGAAATGTTATTAACTCTTGCGGTGGTGCTACTCCCCACACTGCAAGGGTGAACTGCTCATTTTTGCCTAGGGTTATACTTGTGATGATAATGAGGTTTGAGCCTATTGTTATTAAAATTAAATTCTCTTCTCCCCCAGCTTAGAACAAATGCAACCTTTAATACAGTTTAGGTGACCTTAAAACGCCCTCAGTTTGCCAGGTCTCTTCAAATTCCAAAAAATAGAGCTATGCTAATCTGTGATCTTTATTTCCCCAGGACTAACTACCTAAGTGAGGTATCCATATGGGCATTTCAACTTTTATGGTGGCCACTAATGAAAGTCAACCAAGCAGTTGACAAATTTAGATAAAAACCAGAGGGCCTGGTAAGGATAATGACCCAGGTGACCATGCATTCACTGGTCACCCCAATACCCAAACAACCCTCAATGGACCCTACCGACCTCAATAATCTCAGACCAATCTCCTTACTCCCATTCACCTCCAACCTCCTAGAATGCCTCATCTACAGCCGCCACCTTGCTCATCACAACCTTCTTGACCCCTTACAATCTGGCTTTCTCCCCCAACACTCCACTGAAACCGCCCTCCTAAAACTCATTAATGACCTACTCACTGCTAAAAACAAAGGCCACTATTCCCTACTCTTGCTATTAGATCTTTCTGCTGCTTTTGACACTGTTGACCACCTGCTCCTCCTCAAAAAACTCCAGTCACTTGGGCTACAAGACTCTGCTCTCTCGTGGTTCTCCTCCTACCTATCTAAGCGCTCCTTTAGTGTCACCTACAAATCTAATTCCCCCCCTCCTCTTCCTCTTTCTGTAGGGGTCCCCCAAGGCTCTGTCCTTGGACCACTTCTCTTCTCTATCTACACCTCCTCCCTTGGTCAGTTAATAACCGCACTATGCCGATGACACTCAAATCTATCTTTCTACTCCACAACTCACCCCCTCAGTGTCCTCACGTGTCACTAATCTACTATCCGACATATCCGTCTGGATGTCGCAACACTTCTTAAAACTCAATCTTTCAAAAACTGAGCTCTTGATAATTCCTCCTGCCCGTGCACCTTCTCCCATCTTTTCCCTTGAGATTTTTAACACAACTATCCAGCCCTCCCCTCATGCCAAGGTCCTAGGTGTCACCCTTGACTCGGACCTCACCTTTCTTCCCCACATCCAATCACTATCCAAATCCTGCCGCCTTCACCTTCGTAACATCTCCAAAATAAATCTAAAAAATACGCCCCTTCCTCACCAATGACACCGCAAAACTACCCATACACCCCTTTGTTATCTCTCGTCTTGACTATTGTAACTCCCTCCTCATTGGCCTTCCACTACACAGGATATCCCCCCTTCAGTCTATCATGAATGCAGCTGCCAGACTCATTCACCATACCAACCGCTCAGTGTCTGCATCCCCCCTCTGACGCTCAGTGTCTGCAACCCCCCTCTGCCAATCCCTGCACTGGCTTCCAATAGCCCAAAGGATAACATTCAAAATATTAACGATCAGTTACAAAGCCATCCACAACTCTGCACCCAGCTATATCTCAAACCTGGTCTCAAAGTATCCCCCTAACCATCGCCTCAGCTCATCCCAAGACCTCCTGCTTTCCAGCTCCCTTGTCAACCTGTCCGTCTGTCGCCCACCTTGACTGCCTTCAGGCGATCCCTAAAGACTCATCTCTTCAGGGAAGCCTATCCCACCTCAACCTAACCGCTCGACCATCACGTTCTCAAACAATTCATCCCCACGCAGCTCCCTCCTCATGTATCACTTCCCCCTCCCTTTTAGATTGTAAGCCCTCAGGGGCAGGGCCCTCCTTAC
>NW_017306601.1:685152-690253 GCF_000935625.1 Nanorana parkeri
TTAACACAACTATCCAGCCCTCCCCTCATGCCAAGGTCCTAGGTGTCACCCTTGACTCGGACCTCACCTTTCTTCCCCACATCCAATCACTATCCAAATCCTGCCGCCTTCACCTTCGTAACATCTCCAAAATACGCCCCTTCCTCACCAAAGAAATCGCAAAATTACTCATCCACTCCCTTGTTATCTCTCGTCTTGACTATTGCAACTCCCTCCTCATTGGCCTTCCACTACACAGGCTCCTCCTCATTGGCCTTCCACTACACAGGCTATCCCCCCTTCAGTCTATCATGAATGCAGCTTCTAGACTTATTCACCTTACCAACCGCTCAGTGTCTGCAACCCCCCTCTGCCAATCCCTGCACTGGCTTCCAATAGCCCAAAGGATAACATTCAAAATATTAACGATCAGTTACAAAGCCATCCACAACTCTGCACCCAGCTATATCTCAAACCTGGTCTCAAAGTATCACCCTAACCATCGCCTCAGCTCATCCCAAGACCTCCTGCTTTCCAGCTCCCTTGTCAACCTGTCCGTCTGTCGCCCACCTTGACTGCCTTCAGGCGATCCCTAAAGACTCATCTCTTCAGGGAAGCCTATCCCACCTCAACCTAACCGCTCGACCATCACGTTCTCAAACAATTCATCCCCACGCAGCTCCCTCCTCATGTATCACTTCCCCCTCCCTTTTAGATTGTAAGCCCTCAGGGGCAGGGCCCTCCTTACCATCTTGTCTTGAATTGTATTGTGATTGAAATGTCTGCCCTATATTGTAAAGCGCTGCGCAAACTGTTGGTGCTATATAAATCCTGTATAATAATAATAATAGTCATACAACTGAGTTACATTATCAACCCAATTTCATAACTTGGAATGGGAGGGTGATATTGTAAAATTAATGACACAAATAGCTGTATCTCGTCAAGACAAAACCAGACATACCAAGAATGGAAAGGTTATGGTGGTCAGAGCCTACACCTACCAAATTTAGACTTAATTAGAAGCTAATTTAATAAATCCATTAATCCATAGCCTATTTAGGATTAGCTCATGATCCTAGAAAAATATGATTATTAAAATTAACAACCATTTGGGAGGAGCAGAGGAGGACATCGTAAAAAAGCTTAGCCCTCCTGCTCCCCCTCCCCCTGCCCTGCCGTAGGGCAGGCTCTTTGACACCCTCTAGAGGGCTGACAAAAAGATGCTGGAGAGGGGCTCTTAATTTAACATCAAGAAGAGGGACTCCTGTAACATCCAAGTTCATAACATCACAGAAGAGTTCGTCTTTAACATCAGGACATAATTTGTGCAAACCTTGCTTGGAGAAGAGCCATTTAGACCCATCCCTTGTTTGTTTATTGACCTGGACTCTGTCAGAACTCATAAACACAGGACTGTTAAGTACTCTAATTTTTTTTTCATTTTTATTCTTCTGTTATACATTTCATCTTTCTTTATTAATATATTTTTCTGTATTTTTTCTGCACTGTTTTATAAAAAAAAAAATCTTAAAATTGTTAAGCTTATCGCTACGCTCTAAATACGATCTTAAAGTATCCTTGCCTCTGTGAAGAGCGCTACTTTATAGTGAAACCTGTCATATTTCTGTCTAAAAGAACAGTGGTATCATAGTCTTTGTTTAGGATTTTCGAATTGTCACAGCATTTGCTGGGATCGGCTTGTGTGTCCATTAACACACTTTGTGGCAATAACTTAGGTGTATAAAGAGTTAACTGCAAAGTTAACCAACCCTAGAGACGATGGATCTGTCTGCTGGCCTGAGATTGTTGTCCCGCAAGCTGGGAAAACTCTGTGCAGGGAAAGGCTGAGAGTGGTATCACCACATCCTTTTGCCGGCTTGCTCGGTTCAGAACTGCGTATGGTCACGGGTGATTGACGTACAGTGGGTTTGGACAAGGTGCATTTGTCAAAATACTCACCTGATCCTCAGAGTTGGCAAGCTCTTAGACCAGTCTATGGAGCATCCCCCCCTTCGCATCAGCGGTTTTGGAATCCTTAAGTCATCATGTCCAATACAAGTGTATAGGAACATACTATTACTGTAGGAGGAGGAGAGAGGCTGAAGGGAGCACTGCTGGCTCCGAGGATCAGGTGAGCATAACTTTTTTTGACCTGTGAAAAAATGAGCAGTTAACACTTAAAGCATGGGGGGTAGCCCAGCTGCAAGGGTTAATAATGTATGCCCATAATTCTTCTTTAAGTATAGTTTTAAATGTAACCAATGTAAGAAGCTGAGGTTGACTTTGTATTAGCCTCTGGTAATCCTCTGGCTTTTTGTGATGCTTCTGCAGCTCCAGTTTGAGCTATGATGCACAATCATATTTACTGCAATGCTTGCGTATTAACAATTAACTTTCTGACAGGAGGAGAGAGCAGAGTGACAAAGAGATGTGCTCAACAGAGTGTTGCTTTTCCTTCACTGTTTACTCACAAGGTGGAGGGTAGGTCCCAGACCAAGCTGTGTTAGTTAACTGGAGTAGAGAAAACTTAGGTCTCCAGGCTGGCTCTGATGTCTTGCCAGGTAGTGTACATTTCAGGACTGGAGGAACAGAAACAGACTCAGACAGGGCCAGATGATCCTTTAGTGGCCCCCTGTCATGTACATATAAAGCTACTTCTAAGCTGTCAATTACAGAGCCTCTGTGACCAAAGTTCGCACACACCATGATGCTTCTGAAATACCCATCTAAAGTCACTGAGGTACCAGTCCTGCTTCTAGGGCCTGGTGTTAGGAAGTCTGCCTGCCCACCCTCCTCTGTAGCTGCTATGAGAGTCTAATGCCTGACCTGCCTTTTGCCATCTCCAGCTAAAGAAAACACAATTGTTGCAGCACAAGGAGCTAATTTTGTGGAAATGTGTATACATAGCAACACATATCAAATAAGCTGAAGATTTATTAGTGATTCAGGAAAAATCATACTAATTGATGACGGCTAATAACAAATCATATTTACAGTGGCTGGCATAATATATTTCACCACTATATATAATTTACTGCAACATATATACAGTAGATTGCAGTTAAATATATCATAACAAGTTGTACTCAAAATCCATGCAAGAAAATCTTTTAGGCTACAGCACCCAGTCAGAATGTATTCTGCTAAAGTTGGAGCAGTGTAAAATGGATTGTGATTGCACTATTTTAGAAAATAAACCTGATAATTTTGTATGAAATATTACATTTAAAACATAGTTCAGTTTCCGTTCAATCCACATAATTATAAGTAGCTAACAGTATTTAAAACTTGCACAGCAATGTGATTTATTATAATAAAATTGCTAGGAAACCTTTTGTACTCAAGAGATAACACTTGACTTTCTGTCTGCCTCGTATTTAGTTATCTTTAACAATTAATTTTAATCACAGATTTACTGTACAATAACTTTGCCATATCTGGTCATTTCTTTATGTTTGTAGGGCAATCACACGTTGTTCTGTTCTCACTCAAATTAGGTCTATTCTAGTTTTCTGCATTGTTCTTGACCTTTGTATGATCCGGGTATACTTGACATTAAACTCATATCCATAATAACCCTGTTAGAGATTATTTATAGGAAATAATTATTCAGATTTGTTTCAATAATTTTTAACTAATTGATGCTTTAAAAAAGGTAAGATTGAAAACAGAACTTGGTTTAGGTGTGTTTTCAACACTATTTATCACCTTTACCACCTTTGACTAAAAAATCACATCAGCATACAGCTCTCTCTGCTGATATGAAATCATCTTAGATTCATTAACTAAAGAAACATATTTATGTTTTACTTTAAAAAAATAATAATTTCCTGGTCTACTTTGGCATAAATTATGTAATTGTGCCTCTTTGTTCCACCCTTGGAAGATTACATCAGCAGAGCTTTTCTGGGAAATCTCATCTGTAATCTCATGAGATCTCAGGGAAAGGCATTTTCCTCCCCGAGATGATGTGCATGGTCACATGTCCTTGTCACATGTAGTGATGGGCCGAACACCTATGTGTTCCATTCGAATTCCAACTTTAGAACCTGAAAAAAGTTTGAACTCGAACTCAATGCAAGTCTATAGGACCCAAACATGAAAAAACAAATGTCCCCATTTTGAAGGCTAATATGCAAGTTAATGGGCATAAAAAGGGTATGGGGATTCGGGTACTGCCTTGGGGGACATGTATCAATGAAAAAACACTTTTAAAAATACAGTTTTTAAAGGAGCAGTGATTTTAACATTGCTTAAAGTGAAACAATAAAAATGAAACATTCCTTTAAATATAGAGCCCGGGGGGTCCCCTTAAACTGCCTGTAATGTGGCGCATCTGTGCGATGTATAGAACCTGCTGCAAAACTGACATTTGTGGTCGGGTGTATAATAGATATACAGGTGAAACTCGAATAATTAGAATATTGTGCAAAAGTAATTGCAGTAAGTGCTGCAAAAGGGGCCCAAACCAAGTACTGAGTACATATGCATGCTTGTACTTTTCAGAGGTCCGATATTGTTCTATGTACAATCCTTGTTTTATTGATTGCATGTAATAATCTACTTTTTTGAGGTTGTGGATTTGGGGTTCTTGGGGTTTTCATGAGCTGTAAGCCATAATCATCACAATTATGACAAATCACGGCTTACAAAGCCATTTTTGAATTTTCTGCAATTTTTTCCTATTGATTTGATTTTCAACTGCTGCGTTGCTAGCGTTTGTAAAAGACCCCCCAAACCATATATTTTCTGAAAGCGCAGGCCCGGTAGAATAAAAAGATGGTGATACTAAATTTGTAGGCCCTGCGATAATTGCGCAAATGTTTCTCAAATTAATATTAAACCGATAAAAATACACAATTCAATTGTTAAAACACACCAAAATCAGTATCCGTGCACAAAAAAAAATATTTTTTGACTAAAGCTAAAAGATAAAACTGTATTGAGTTAATAAATAACAAATATTAGCAAATTTGTAATTGCGCCTTTTTGCGAAAAGGTAAAAAAATGAAGGTATGCAAAACTGTAAATAATCGACTTATGTAAAAAATTGTTTTGGTGTTTGTGTTGTGATAAAATGATACAGGTGTATATTTAATTGCAACACAAGGTATCACAA
>NW_017306601.1:691974-697656 GCF_000935625.1 Nanorana parkeri
CAGTCATCAGCGGCTTGTGAGCCGCTGATGACAGCTATTAATTTAAAGGGGACAGTAGATAGCTTATAGTAGAACTGTAAATGCCAGGTCCGTATGGCATACTGAGCTGGCCAGCTGGAAGCACTTTTGTAGGTCCGTATGCCATACGTCCTTGGCAGCGAAAGGGTTAAGTTGCATTAGTGAAATAAATGAACTTTGCACGATATTCTAATTATTCGAGTTTCACCTGTAATGTGGGCTGAGTTGTGCCAATAAGATAATGTGGCCTGAGGTGTGCCCGTGGCCACGCTGTTAGGTGCGCCTAAAAGGGGGCATACCAAATGAAAAGGTGATGGAATTTTAAGTTATGAAGAGGGATGGGTGGATGGGGACAAACGCTTCCCCTACAACGTAAGGCAGTAAAAAGACTGTCTTGCAAGAGAACACAGGTACTTGTAATCAGGCTTAGGAAAGGTCAAACAGAGAGAGAGCAAGAAACCTGTTCTCTGAATCTGCTCTGAACCTGTTTTAGGATACCTGAACTGTAAAAGACACCTTACCTGAAATTGATTACTTGCTGAAACCATGCAATCAAGGGTTATTCCTATCTTTACTGTTACCTAAGATAGATAGGAGCAAAGTGCAATACGAATGAATATAGAAGAGATAGCTTAAGCTGCAGCGTGACCTGACCCAGAAGTGGAATACATCTTCCGCTTGCGCAATAGACAAACATTTCCCCTACAACGCCAGGCAGGAAAAGGGAAGAGAAGTTTACTCACTTCCGCATTCTTGTGTCACTCTCCAGCTTCAGAAGCTGGAAAGAAGCGGATGGAGCAGATCTGTGCTTCATCAGCTTCTTTTGGGGGGTCCTAGTTGACATTAGGGGTCTTGGAGAGCCCTGATGTCTCCATAAAGAGGATCTGTCACATATTTTGCTATCACATAGGGGGGTTTTATTAGCCACCGTATGTGATGGCAATAAAGTTTATTGAAAAAAAATAGGAAAACAAATTAAAAGTCCCTGCCCATACATACACGCAAACATGTGTTGGGGCGCATACGTGCAAAAACGACGATTGCACCCATTACACCACACATGTTACATATCGCCACAAACGTCACAGTGAGAGCAATCATTCTAGGGCTATCATTCACTGATAACACTAAACTGATGAGCGGTAAAAGCTTTTAAAGTGTTGCCTATGGCCAATTTTGGGTATGGTAGTTTTCTGCGATTTCGTGGGTGCACACAATTTTAAAGCTTGACATGTTTGGTGTCTATTTACCCGACGTGAAGAAATAATGTCACCAGCACACCATAGTAGTAAAGCAATAGTCCATTTAATGACACATTGCCATTCGATGCATCGAATGGCAATGTGCCATTAAATGGACTATTGCTTTACTACTATGGTGTGCTGGTGACATTATTTCTTCTCTTATGGTATACACAGTGCCGTCCGTGGTCACTACGAGCACCCACCCATACGGGGTTTTTTCCGGTAAGGAGTGCAGCAAGACCTTTGGTTCCTAGCATTGTGTATCCCCTGAAAGTCATACCAGGCCCTTAAGGTCTGGTAGGAATTTTAAGGAGGAAACTCACCCCCAAAAATGGGGAAAAAACATGGGGTCTGTAATGCTCCTAGTTGCACTGTTAGGATCTCAACGGCAGAGGTGTGCAACATCAACCGGCACAAGAGACCAGAAGTAGGGTGATGCTGTTAATGGTTATTCAGTCTGAACTCCAGGCGTCTCTCTCAATCTTGAAACGGAGAGTTTGGAGTTCTAACATCATACACCGATTTTACACTAAGAGTTGTTATTGGTTCGCTGCAACTACTGGTGGTTAATGATATGGCGTGTGAGATACGTCGTGGTGGAGCTAGCAGGGCGCACACTCCATTAGTGGAACGCTGCTGCTATGCTCCTTCCCGGGTATATAACGACTCTGACTCTGAATGGGGCGGAGTCCCGTGGCGTAATTGCAGCCTTTGCGTTCCACTCTGGAGCGCAAGCCGTGAATGTCGCCGCAGAAGCATAGGCGCTGCGCTCCAGGGTGGAACGCAAGACGCCAATAACGTTACAGGGTCCCCCTAAAGTTCCATACCAGACCCTTGATCCGAGCAAAGGCACAGAAAGGGGGGATGAGAAAGTAGCCCCCCTACATTGCCATACCAGGCCACATGCCCTCAGCACTGGGAGGGTGCTTTTCCAGGGTAACCCCTGGAAAAGCACCTTGTCCCCGTGCTGATGGGGACAAGGGCCTCTTCCACACAAGCCCTGAGGCGTTGCTTGGGGGGGTGCGGGCAGGGGGATTATTCACGTCAGAGTACCCATTTAATGAAGGGGCACCCACATGTGGCCCCCCTAGTGAATCAGTAAGGGGTACTTGTACCCCTACCCATTCACTAAAGGGTTAAATCAAAGTTTTAAAAAAAGGTCAGACTTTTGAAAAAAAGTATTTTATTAAAAAATAAAAAAATGAAAATGGGTCCACGTTGTCCACGACGACGACGGTTTGACAAAATAAAAAATAAAACAGAAAAAAATAAATAGAAATAATGAAAAAAAAACAAAGCCCGCCGACCCATCACAACGAACTCCCACCACGGAATGGCATTCTGACAGATCCCTGCCAGCTTATGTTAGTAAACAAACAGGTTGGGGAACCTGGGTGACATCATGGACCAAATATGGTCATAGTCATGAGAAGGAAGTGAGGAAACTTTTTTCAACTTTTTATATTGTGGGTGTAAGAGAAGAGGCATGGAGAGAAAAACTTCCACTTGATATTTAATAGTTCTTAGAGCAGAAAGTGAGAGGAAATCTAACCAATGGGCATGCAAGCAGCAAGTGGCAATCTAGTATCCCATGTACCTCGTACCTGAATGCTCCATTGGTTCACTGGGACTCCAGCCGTGGGTCATGACTACACTGTTAAAGTGGTTGTAAACCCAGACATTTTCTGACCCTATCACTAGTAATGAATTAACATAGCAAATGCATCATATATAATGCCAGCACTACCTTTTTAAATTCTTATTCACCAGGTAACCACTTTTCTCTCCTCACTCTACATGGCTCAGGGTCAGTGGGAGGGACTAAGCTGTAGTGACACCAACAGGATACATCCTCCTCCCCAGGCTGAGCAGAGTGGAACAGAGTTGTTAATCAAGACATCAGATCCACTGGGAGGCATTGCTACCTGTGATGTGGGCAGCAGGGAGGATGGAGCCCCAAAATAAGCTAATCGAATATATGGCTTATTTGTTAGAGGACTGGGAGCATGCACACTACAGTGGCAATGCTGCCGAGGCTGAATGAGCCTACAGATCATTGCCACCGATAACAAGGAAGTGAGGGTGAGTGGCAGGATTAAATCTTTAAAAGCAAAAATTTTATTTAAGAAAATAAAGGTATTTCATTATCAATATGACATTGGGTTGTGAGCTTCATGTGTTTTTTTTCCTGCTTGTGAGTTGCAGTATTAGATGCAAAAGTTGATGCAATTATCACCCATATTGACACAAACCAGCTTATTCAGTAACAAGTAACATAATGCAACAAGCCAAATAAATGTACAGAGCACATTCAGCCAAAGCAATACGATTTAAATGACAAATTTAATGAAGTTAGATCCACCACTTAGTGCAGCCTACCTGGTCCAATACTCACTGGGTGTTTTTCAGCCTGTGCATGTGCAATTTGATGTGGCCCTATGTATTCCTATGGGGAGCCATACTCGTGGTGGCCTCCAACAGTTTTGCAGAGTACTATTCTTATCCTAGGAATGAGTGGGGCCATGGCATGCAGGCTACAGAGGACCTGGCCAGGCAGAACTCAGAAGCAAGAGACGAATGCTGGATCAAAGGAGCTGGTGATTATCAGACCAGTTGAGTGGCACTTATCCCCTGGCTACATATATTAAAGGGCAACTTGTACCAAAGGTACAGTTGCCACTTAAGGCTTAATTCCAGGCAGACATAAAGAACACACACATCAATGCAGGTACGTATTACTAGTTACATGTATTTCAAATACAACTAGTTGAATTGCCTGAATTTGACTTGATATCAGCCTCTTTGGCTCACAGTACTACCCCTTCCAGCTCCCATTCTCAGAGCAGCTGGTTTCAGTCAGGTGAGCTGCATGCAAATATACCTGAAAAGGAATAATCTGACAGGAGGAGAGAGCAGTGTGTGTCAGCAGAGAAATTATCTCATCCTCCTGCTGCTCTTTCACTGTCCAGCCAGCAGGCTGAGAGCAGGGAGGTGTCACCAGTATATTCCTTAACTGTGAGAAAATGATGTTATCCTCCTGGCTGTCATGTGTGGTAGAAATGCAAATCAATTGCTGGGTTAAACAGCTTCTTTTTATATATTTAGAGGTTTGCCTTGAGTTTATCTTTTAACATTCCTCTAGCCAAAGAAAGTGAAATCCTTCCAGTTGCTATCGGTTATTGTGTTTTGCTGATTTTAATGAATAACTCTGATAGTTACTATATTCGTACTGCATAGCTTTTCTTTCTTGAAGCTTGTACGGCCATCCTACTGTAGTGGTTTCTTGCAGTGAATTGCTAAATCTATTGTTTCTACCTTATGGAATTGGACGTGTCAGCAACCCGCCTTGTATGTCTGCTGAACTATTGTCCTGAAGCCTTTTGTAAAATGTGTGGGATTTCCCCAGTACTGTGCTCTCCTCTAAGGCTCCTTTAGGCACTTCTAGCAGTATCATATCTCTTTATATATAAGTTGTCATATCTAATCTAACATTGCAAGATTACTTTCATCTGCTCTGGTGAAAGCAGGATTGAAACCCCAGCAGTGCAAAGATGAAAGTGGTGTGTCACTTTCTCTGACTGACCTATAAATATATGAATATGTTTATTGATGTCTTATTGAAGGAAAGTCCAATTTCCAAATATGAATACATTAAACGCGGGACTGTAAATCCACCTGGGTGTCTGCCAACGTATAAATAATATAGCTAAGTCGGCTGTGGATGCTTGAGATGTTTCCATCTTGCCCGCTTAAATTGAATTTTTAACTGCATTTACATTAATTAAATTGCTGCATATTTCTATTTGGACAAGCAGTTTTAACTCTGTAAACTATGTCCTCCGTCTAGAATGGTACTTAGAATATGAAAGGACATACACAACCGAATGCCTACCTCTGACATGATTAAATAATTTTATTGTGGAACAGAGCCATAAAAAATATTACTATATGTTCTAAAGAGAGGTAAAAATCTACACTCATATTTTTGTAATGAATGCCTTGATAGAAAATCATCAAGAAGTTGTTTAGTGAAAGAAGCTATATTTTTTGACTCTTCATCCGACATCTAATCTATACACCATAAATAAACTGTCCCTTCTTTCTTTGTGATTTTGCCAATAATATTACAAAGACTGAAGCACCTTCCAAAATAACGAATGGTTTTAAAGGGAAACAGTGGCACATTGAGAAGGTAGTAGTAAAAGTTTTGTTTTTTTCAGGCTTCCCAACATAATAAAATCCTAAAGCATGCAGTAAGGTGACAAGGTTATAATCTCTCCTGATTTTCATTCTGCTTACTGTTGTTGACATTAGGAGAAAAGTGCAGGTAGTCACAGACAAAATATGGATGTAATTATTTTTATTTTCCATTACAAATGCCTAATTCCTTATCAATGGGTTCAGTTCACACTGATCCTCA
>NW_017306601.1:698065-701619 GCF_000935625.1 Nanorana parkeri
TATATATATATATGTGTGTGTGTTTGTGTGTGTGTGTGTGTGTGTGATATTTGGTGAATTTATCACCAAATATCAATATAATGGTGAGTGCTTAATGAGCAGTTTTGAATCCATTTTAACATAAAAAGGACATTCTTTTATTTCATCCATAACAAAAGAGAGCTTTTCTTCAGCAGCATAACATTAAGCAACATAAAGTCTGCTTGTCTTTCAGCAAACAGAATATATTCTCTCACCATTCCCAGGTTGTCCCATACACTCAGTGTCCCAGTCCCAGGACTGTAACATTTTCTTCAACAGAACTTCTTGGAAGTACTTTGAACATTTTAGCTGCTTCCAGCAGCTTTCGTGTGATTTTAACACACCCCTTGTGCACCAGGCTCTCTCAGCCTCTCTAAATCTTCCAGCCTTCCTGGCTGTTCCTTGTGTGGCTACACTACAAACACCACCTGGCTTGGCCCTCCAACACACACAAACTCCTCCCCTTGAGCTCTGGTTTGATCTCTTAATGAGGCTGCTCTCAGCCATCTGATCAGTGGCAGCACCTGGGCTGGAGATTTCATCCCACTCAGCACTCTAAAGCTGGCCATACACTTTACAACCATCGCAAGACTACCGTCTTGCGATGGTTGTAAGCTAATTAAAAGCTTGTGCGATCTGCCCATCTTGGACAGGCAGATCGTACTTGCGATCATCGCAAGCCCGCCCCGCTGAGGGGAGGGCTTCCGATGACTGCAATGCTGAGCGTGCAGTGTGCGATTGCACACACCGGCCCATGCGGCATTTGTCTTACTAGCACCCCACGAACCCGCCGAAAATCTTATGGTTTTCAAAACATGCTCGTAAGACAAAAGACGTGCGACCGCACAGTAGAAACGGTCAAACGCCTTCTTTACACCTGCCGATTATCGTACGATCACGGGATTTCCCTCAATTATCGTACGATAATCAGCAGGTGTATGGCCACCTTTAGAAATCTCCAGAGTTCCAGATCCCAGCTACAATCTGGAAAAGCAGAAGAAGCTGAAAAGCCAGCTTCTTCCCTGCCTGCAAACCTGTTCACATTCTGGGACCTCTCAGCCCCTCTGGCTGAGAGTCCTGGGTGACTGTGTCGCCAACATACTCCATGGCATTGCCACGCACTGCCACAATCTAATTTTTTTTTTAGATATTTCAACAACATTTTTAAAACATGAATGCTTAGAAAAAAAACTTATGACCTTAAAATAAATAACATTGTTTCAAAAATCATATTTTCCCTATAATGATTTTGCTCATCTCTATTTCTGGTGTATTTAAAGGGCACTTTCAAGTTTAAAGGTTTGTCATATTGGGTGAGGCATTTTCATTAACGGTAGATTATATATTTAACAGGGTCCTCCTGAGGATCATTCATGTACATTTTGTTTCAGGGTCCAGATGAGTTTTATCAACATTTATGAATGCAAGGATAAAGAGATTTTAGTGTTGCCTTGAGTAGAACATTCCCAGTTTCTCCTTTGATCTGCCCAGTCCAGTAAAGGGGGTTTTGCCATTGAAATTGGGATGGCTGGCTGTGAGTTGTGGATGTTTGCCTATTTAATAGAAGTTAGAACATGCAGACATGTTATAATGAGGTGGGCTAAAGGGAACCAAAAAGACCCCCTTCCCTTCCACACACTTAACTAGAACAGAAGTTCGACACATTGGACATATAGGGGGGAATTTATCAAAACTGCAGCAGATTTGTACTGCAACCAATCAGCTTATCTGTCTCATTTTCGAACCTTACCTGAGCAAACTAAAGAGAGAAGCTGACTGGTTGCCATGGGCAACTGCTAAAAAATTCTGTCCACTCCAGTATTGATAAATTCGCCCCATACTGTCTATTTTTATTTACTCATGTTTCGCATTTTTGCTTTTGAGAACAATAAACGTATTTACATATATTAACCTAAGCCTAAATTCTGAATAAAGCATTTTTTTCAATAAGACATGGTTTGCTAATTAATCAGGTATGGTTCAAGATAAGTATAAACTGCCATCCTATTATGGAGAAAAAATATTATGTATCTGATTTCTAACAGCATTTTTTTGTTGTTGGAAGTGCCTTAATATGGCTATTTCTGTCAGTGAGAATGTATGTTTCTGCCCTCAGACTATAGTTCCCCATGCGGCCAGAGTTGAGTAACAGCCATACCCCTTGCCACATATGTCCTCACACAGAATTGCATAAAAAAGTAGGGATGTGTCAGACCAGGTCTGTTGCTGAAATCTAAATACTTTAGAGCACCAAGTCTAACTCTGATACATGTACCTGTAGACTCACCAACCATTGAGCAGCTGCTGCTTCCAATGCTGTCAGCTTATATGTTACCACTACACAACTGTTTTGCAAACCTTTCCTCTCCAACTCCTGGGCTTGCCAGACTTTTACATTCATAACTTGCTCTAGCTCCATTCAGCGACCCTCAGGAACTATAGTGGAAGGCAAGCATTCTGAACATTAAGCAAGCCTCCTTCATTTGAATCTACATATTCAGAGGTCAGTAAAAATCTGCTGAACAGAGCCGATTACCATATTTCAGGAAACTGGTGTCAGTATGTGACAGAACACATTGTATGTTTATGTATGTAACTACAGTATGTTCTGGCATCCCTTATTTAACAGGAACATGTGGTACCAAGATTAGTTTATTGATAGTGACAACAGAGGAATGTATGTGTTCAATGTGTTCCACTATGGCTTCTTATACTCTCTACCAGAAGTGTGGTTGACAGTTTATAATCTCTTATCAGAAATGCAGTAAAATCATTGTGAGGGAGGTGGAACATTGTTACCCCAAAACAGGAAGTGTCTAAACAAAGACCTTTGTGGCAGGATCATTAGGTATTATTTTATTGCTGCAGATTTTAAAAGATTAAAAATTACTTTTGAAATTGCAATAACATGTAAAATATTGTATGGGATTTTAATAATTATGTTTAGCTCTACTGTAAAGAAAAACACAGACTGCCATAGCGGACCTAAAGTTCTGTGTACTGGACTTACTTCTCAATCTTTAATGTAGTGACTCACTGACCTAAAAAATAAGTTATCACCTCTATAGTGATTTCAATTATTTATTAATTTCCATGTTAGGGTCTCAAAATATTGAAGCTGGAAGCAGCCAGAAAAATAGCAGAACTGCACAGAAGGAAATTGTTCATGGCAGCCTATTTTTTTTTCTCTCAGCACAGGTGTTCGTCCCTTAGCGGTCAACCTGACCCAATGGCCTCAATGCTTTTTAAGTCATTGACACAAAACAAGTTGGGAGATTTTGTTGACATATTTCTGCCATTTACCACTAAATTAGTGCTTGCTCTGCTGAGCTGGTACAACTTCTTCAATAGACTATACATTTAAAGAATAACTCTGACTTTAACGGTACAACTTCACAATCCACTGGATCAAAATTTGTATTCTAAAATCATATTTTTCAATAAAAACATTGACTCTTTGTATCACAATATATGTCCAATCATTGTGATTGTATATCATTAGTTTCTGAGAGCTTGTCACTCTTATCTGGGAG
>NW_017306601.1:701651-739796 GCF_000935625.1 Nanorana parkeri
TATACACACAGAAATAAAGGAAATATATTCAACGTGTTTTGTAGAACTTTACGTTACTGTTACTATGATTCTTCAGGATACCCTCAGCAGCTTATATAATGTTTATTAAAACTGCAGTAGTTAAAATATTGAAATAATTTCAGTCTGGGGTGCCAGCTTTAATTCACCCTTATGGTGGATATAGGGACATGTATTATCACAGGATGGACAGGAAGGGGCCCCGCAGTATAAAGGTTTAATTCATGTATTAAATTGACAGGTGACCATACTAAAATTGCTAGTTGCCCGGATGTCCCATCTGCCCATTCCCAATTCCCCATAATTGTAGACCAGCTTCCACCTTAAATGTACTGACAGGGCCCTCCACAAAGACAGGCCACCATATATATGTCCCTATATTCACCACCAGGTTGAATTGGACATATATTGTGATACAAATAGTCACTGTTTTTATTGATTTTTTTAAAAATAATAAATATGTTGGTCTAGTGGATTTGTAGAGTGGTACCATTAAAGTTTGTTATGGGTTTTTTGTCAAATGTATTCTGACATTTTTGATCTACATGCTTGCTAAATGTCAGAGACTTAGCTGGTACTAAAACCAAGAATAGGCAGGCAAGTAGCATTTTCAGAAGGAGGCAAAAATGGCAGCCTTTATGTTTGTCAATACAGATTTTCTTTAAAGCTGAACTCAGGGGAAAATAGAAATCCCCCCTTGCAGTGAGGCTTCCCTTACACTACAAAGGTTATCTCTGTTTATCTCTAGGGTTGAAAAGACATTCCTCGCTCCCCCAGCAGCTGACACTCTCCTCTTTTCTCTGATGCTCCAGACTGTGGGCAGCCATTTGGTACTACTGGTCCTGCATTGTACTTAATGGTTTCAGAGTGCCTTTGACTGCTGGTGCGCCTTGGAGAAGAAACCTAGGAACCTAGTCCTTGCAGTCCAGGGGGAGCCCCACTGCAAATAAAGATTTTTATTTTCCCTGGAGTTCAGATTTAAAAGAACCAAAGGTCTCTGTGCCTGTCAGAGTGTGTGTGAGTACAGTATCTCTTACAGGAATAGCACAGACAGATGCCCAGTCCCCTACTACACCCAGCTCATGCTTCAAAAGCTACCATCGTCTTAATTTTATATTAAAAGAAAAATAAAAAAATGTTTTTTTCTTCCCAATATCAATATTATATTTTTGACAATCAATATTTCCTTCTATTGTCTTCAGTCATGACCAAATATATTCATTGGTGTATACTCACACAAATATGTTATTGGATTAAGAATATCTGTTACATTTTACTGTTTACATTTATATTTTTGTCTGTTTTCTGGAAATGGTATGTTTTAACAATTCAGTATCCAGAAATGAAAATCCAAAGTGATCGCAAGCAACTAGGATGCATCAAGCACAAAATAAGACCCAGGGGGCTTTAAAGCACATTGGTAGATTGACTACAGCAGCTGATGAGCCCATTGGCTGTTATCTGTAGACGAGTTCTATGTTTTTATGGTCCTATAAGCCATACAGATAAACATCTTATTACAGGCTGTATTACACTGGAAGTTGTGCTATAGTTACATAGAGATTTGTCATTAATCTCTCGTAGCTGAACAAGCAGTCCCTCTCCCTCTATTCATCTCCACTCTTCTTCACCTTGTGTTTGGCACAGCAGTGTGTGGAAAAAAGTCGAAAGCCCAGTTAAGTCAGTGAGAAATCCCTTTAGTCACAGCTTGAATTGCAAAATGCAGTCTCAACAGTGTCTATCTAAGCTCATGTCTAAAATACAATACACACACCTTTCCCACTGGATGATGATAATAATCTTGATACATATTTAAAAGGATTAGACTAATATTCAGTAAATCATGTGGTCATTTGTGTATGTCTAGTTATTACACTGTGGATTGAATGACAAATGTCATTACAGTTATAGTTAGGAGCATTTATGGAAAATGTTCCATTAGTAAATGTTTTAAGGAACTGATTTTACAGCATCCAAAGAAGTTCATGATCATGTCATTTAATTTGTTTAGGATCTAATTGGATGTTATGGATTTTGTCATTCAAATTAGTCTGAGTACTCTTTCAGTCTTCTACAGTAATAATTTACAAAGTAATAAAGCAGTCTGGATACTGATGAGAGGTTTTAGGCCCTGCAATTTGGCACCAGTGTGAATTGGTGTACTAATATGTCTGGGCGCCAATACTTTAAAATATAAGGTAAGTATTGGCCCAATAGTTTAGGGGAAGGTTTTATTTATCTAGACTAGACTAAATTGTTGAGATAAATTGTGGTAAGGGATTTCTTCAGGGATCAGGTTAATGGGTTAAAGCTAGGGCAGAGGATATGATAGTGTTATGACTAGTTTAACTGTTAAGGCTGAGCTTTCAGGGTTAGGTTAAATGCTAAGTTTCAGTGTTATGAGGTAGGTTGAATATTAAAGAGCAATTCTAGCCAACATCTGTAAGTGGTCAGCGAGGTACTAATGATATTGTGCAGGCACTATAAATGTGCAAGAATCAAAGTCCACGCTATTTACCTTTTATGTAAGTTCTTGGCAATGCTCGGCATCTATCCCTCTGTGCAGCTTTCCACAGGTCACTGGAATTATATTTCCTGAAGCCTGCTCTGTGTAACATCTACTGTCTGTCATGTACCTGGTTAAAGAGCTGAAATGATAAGGGGGCTTCACTTCTCTGGTTCAAACACTCCTGGAGTGGAGAAGCGTTATGAAAGGGCATAGGTGCCATAGGTACAGTCCTTGGAAGCTCACTTTTAGCAGAGGGCTTGACTGCAAGGTGCTCATTCAGACCAATAGGATGACCACTGAGGAGCAGGACTGCAGGAGGAGTTACCATAGAAAAGCAGACTGGACAGTGACTGGCAGGAACATATGAAACTACAGCAGACTTGAAGTGTGGTCTGATACAGGTGGTGGTTGACGACAACTGGCAAGGCAGACAACAGACAGCAGACAGGGAAACCGGAAGACTTGTGGTCAATATGCATTGCAGGCCGAGGTCATCAGAAAGTCTGTAGAGGCAGAATCATCATCAAAAGGAAGAAAAAGGTCACACCAGAAAGTTATTAGAAATGAGTCAGGGTCAGCAACAAGCCAAGGTGCCCTCAGGGTTTCAGGGCAACAGCTGAAGACCATCCAGCAACTTAATAATTAATCTATGTTGCTTAAATCAGCCATCTGGTACCAACACTGGAATTAGGGGTGCATACTTTGCCCACGTGAGTTAGTGTGCTTCCACAAACATGCATGCAAATGCAATTAGCTGGCAATGTCCCTTGTTCTGCACATGTGTATGTCATCTTATGATGAATATCCTGACATCTACTCTTTACACCAAGTAAAAGCTCAGGAGCTCACTCCTGGACTTTGAAATATCAAACACAATAAATGTTTGATGATTACTTTAATGGAGCTTAGCCCATCTTTCGCAAGGCCTTGCTTTAAACTCTCCTTCTGCAGTATATATAATAAGGTTACCAGATTTTCAAAAGGAAATCCAGGGACACTCTACAGGCCACACCCATATAACCACACCCTCATTTTTAGCATGCCCTGAAGCAATTGGTTACAGACTTCCTGAAGAGGAAGCCAACATTGGAGATGTAAAGATAAAATGCCATGGGCACTATAAGGAGTGAAAAAATGTGAGTCATGTGTGTGGTGAAATTGCGCTAACAGTGGGAACGGCTGAAGATGCATGGTTAAATAAACCCTGATCCTACTCTACTATAGGTCAAGCATGTGTAACATACAGAGTGCAGAATTCAGGAGTGTGTGATGCACAGACTTCAGGGGCCAAGAGTGCATAACACACAGAGTGCAGTGGTCAGGAGTGTGTAATGCAGAACAATGGTCAAGAGTGCATGGAGAAAAGAGCAGGAATCAGGAATATGTAACACACAGGGGTCAGGAGTAGGTGACAAAGGGTTTTTCTGATGGTCCCCTATAAAACAATAGCTATTGTCAGTGGCTGGAAAGCCCCTGACAACAGCTATTAACAAAAACATTGGGCACCCCCCGGCTTGCACCAGCAACTGACCACTTCTCCTACCCTCTCCATGTGTCACGTACCTTAGGGAAGTCTGAGTTGACGAGGGCAGCCTCTCTCACAGCTCCGGTCCCGGATAACCTGGATTGGTTACAGGGGCGCCGTGGCACAGAGGGGCAAGGGTGCCAGAGGCTGGTTAGCCTGTTGTGTCTGCGAGATGAGATGAAGTGCGTAGATCCGGGCAGGAAGTAGGATGTGGATGCACCGAAGTGGATCAAGAAGGCTCTAGATCAAATGAGCTGAGGAAGCTGGAAGCAGAACACACAAGGCAGAAGGATCGTCAAGCAGGCCGAGGTCATCAACAAGCTAGCAATGTAGTACAAGGGGTGAGGCAGAATCAAGGTCAAAAACAAGCCGGGGTCTTCAGGGAGCAAGCAACAACAGAGGGTAGTCCAAGCCGGGTCAGTAACGGGTAATCAGGATACAGAATTTACAGGAACACAGAACACAGAAAGCTGACGATCTGGCAGCATAGGAGGATAGCTGAACATGGCCTTTATAGCCCAGTTGGCACCAATTGTTCAAATGACACGTCGACGCGTGCATATCCACGCAAAGACTCCACTCTTATTATGGCTCTATGGTCCGCAACAGGCGCCAGCGCATGCGCAGACGGCGACACTCGAACTCTGGCTCTGGCTTTCTGATACCATGTTGGATCCTGCTTCTCCTCAGATCCATGCTGCTCTCTCCCAAGAAGAAATGTAGCAATGCAGCCGGCGGGAGGGAGGGTAAAGGAGGGAGCGCTGTCACTTCAGAATTGCCAAGCGGCGAGGAAAGAGGAGCCGCAGCCAAGAGGGGAGGAGAGCAAAGATGCTGTCATCCTGTCAGTTTCAGGATGACAGAGGCTCTGTGCATTATCAAGCTAAAGATTAATAAATATCTGACTATAACACCAATACTAACACCAATACTAACACTAACCTAGTTCAAGCCCTAAGCTAACTATTTTATCTTTTATTTTTTTTAACAGACTTTTTTTTCTGACTGTTCTGTAATTCAGACATTGTATATTTTTCTTCTCATACAGATGTAACAGTACAAGGGTGGCTTTCATTCACATTAACCACTGGGATTGGGTAGAACTGGCTTCTGATTGTTCGTTTGAGACCAGGAGCTTTTGTCGTCAGCTCGGTAATGATGCTTTGCATATATGTTGCACCTTAAAAGAAGGCCCACTTCCCTGATGCCGCATGTATATGTTAGGTTGTTGGCAAGAGGTTAAGTTTAGGGTGGTAAATGTCATGAATAGGTGAAAGTTGGGGGGGCATATAATGCTTGCAGTTAAGGTAGTCTTAAATCTCCACAGTGAAAATCAAGTTTGCTGTAGATGCGAAAACCTCATGTTGACTGTCCTGTGCCATTTTTTGGCATAAAAAACTTACCGGTAATGTTTGCTGTTTGTATTCTCAAAATGTTTTGGTTCATTGGTTCTAGCAGTTAGAATAAAGTCTTTACTATCAAGCCGTGAAAGGGTGAAATAGGTTAAATGATTTTATTTTTTTGCTATTTTAAAATGGCATGGGATCCTTTCACTCAGGAGAGAAATAATTCTGTGCCTATGAATGTTCCTTCCAAGTGCTCATGTGCCAGCATACCTTTCCTGCATTAAGAACATGGTGGCAAAGGACAGGTGGCACAGTTACATAAAGTCATGCATATATACTGTATATAGTCATGTATATTTGAAATAAATATGTTGCGTGCCTCATATTTCTCTGCAGTCTAAAACAGCCATTGTATTAACCAAAAAATTAATGAAGGTCTTTGACCCCCCCATTCCCCATATTTTGTTCAGAAATCACCTTGGCCAACACAAGCTGTATTATGTGGGAAATTTAAAATGGCTTTATAATTGACAAAATATTGAACATGTATGGCCATCTTCAGTCTATTTCTGTAAATTGAATGACACCTTCAGTACAGCTCTTTTCTAGGGCTTAGACTGTACAGAGAGAGACAAGGAAGAAGCAGGAAGATCACTTTGTCATTCTGTAGACAAGCCATTAAAATTCTATATACATAGTATGTGAAACCCAGTTCACAAACATCACAATGCATGCATTTCCCGCCATCTGTCTATGGAAATAAAGCAGTAGTCAAAACAAATTAAGAAGGTAAGAATTACTATTCTAGATGGCAATCACTATTAATGAGCACTTCTATAGTCTTACTAAATTTTAATTAAAGGTTTCAGTAGTGTGCAATGAACACGATTATAGAATATGATGCTATGGTCTGCATATAAATAAACGTTGTAGCAAGGAAACACTATGAACATGTAATTAAGCTAAGAAACAGGAAAAAATGCTTTCCTGCAAAAGTATTGAGATTTTGCCTCTCAGTAGTGAACAGCCACAGTTCTGCCGTTTTTCAAATACATGTGTGTTTAGATATTAAATCCGACAGATGGATCAGAAATATGTACTGTTGCACCAGTGGCAACTATTCTAGCCAGTGAGAAGTCAAACACTTCCCATTTAGTGTCCACTTAGATGTTTACTACTTGCAATGGAAACAAAATGTGTACAGTTCCAGTTTCTTATATCATGTTTTTTTTGGCAGTGCCACTGAATCAAAATTGGTTTAATTTTGACACATCCATACACTGTGTAATAGTAGCTTTTGGCAACCAAAGTTGCTTGAAATTTTGTTACATATTGTAGTGGGCTTTTATAAAGTAACACAAAATAGATATTGTGGTTTGGATTTTTGTTTGGCCTATTTCAATTGATTTATATGGAAATACCAAAATAAGCCAATACCCCAGAGTGTCATTAAATGTGATTTCAAGTGTGAGCTCTTTTTCCCATTAGGTATGCTAATAAAACCAAATATACTGGCTTTTTTTGAAACCTTTGGTGAATGTAAGGGAAAATGACCCACCAAGCAGATCCAACATCCCTTATACCCAAAAGTGAAATAGGTTTCAGTTACTTTGCCATGTATATCTATTTATCTTTCTGCATCTGTAAATTTCATGACATTTGTCACATTATAAACTGAGATGACAAGCTTCCTGATATCTATTTCAAGTCCATCAAATACTATATCAATGCAAATTGCTGTTTCAATGCTAATGTGTTATGCCAGATATGAAATATCTGTTAGCAAGCAGAAATAATCCACTTTTATTATTTTTTCTCTGATGTTTATTTTGGAATTGCTCAGAATTCTAGTGCATTCACAAGGGGAAAAGAATCAAAAAGTAAGCTTTGAAATTAGGCAAAAAACACATCTCATTAGGCATTAATGTAGACAATCCTTACTTAATATTAGGGATCTCAACCCATGCAAAAAAATGTTATAACGTGTCTTATATTTATATATAATAAGACACTGTCTTATATTTTTTTGGCTCAAAGAAACACACTAGGTCTTATTTTCGGGGAAACAGGGTATATTGCAGCTTACTGGTCCTTATATGTGGTGGAGGCATTAGTCTTATTTGTTCAGGCTAAACATATTTCCAGCAAGTACCTGTTTATCTTGCCAGAAATGGTGTCCTTGTCAATTCCTGTGAGATGAACGGCTTTCATGAACAATGTTGTTCTGACTGCAACCTTTGTATTAGTGATTTAACCCTTGCTGAGACCTCTATGCCTGGCCAGACACAATCAACACAGACAATATTTATCAGATAGCTAAATAAAACAATACACTTTGGAGGATGATGCCTCTCATCTGGCAATTGGGACCATCTTATCCCAGAAACCCTCCTTAGACGGGCCGCTCCATCCAATTGCCTTCTACTCATGCTCTCTCACAACAGCAGAGACTAACTACCCTGTGGGGGAGAAGGAATTGTTGGCAATAAGAGACATGGAGGCACTTACTAGAGGGAACCGCCTTGCCCATTATAATATACTCAGATCATCAAAACCTCCAGTACATACAAAGAAGCAAGACGCTCTCCTCCCGACAAATACGATGGGCCCTCTTCTTCCACCGTTTCAACTTCGTTATTATGTATAGACCGGGATTAAAAAAATGGGAAGGCAGATTCATTATCCCGACTTGGGGAACCCCACTGTCCACCACATCCATATTCTATAATCATACCCCAGGAAAAGATAATCAACTCTCAAGGATGAACTACAGAAGGCCTTGGCCTCAGTTCCCCCCTCTCAGGAATTGCAAGTTGATGAAGAAGGATTTATTTACAAAGATAACTGACTTTATATTCCCCCTTCTCTACAGTGTAAAATTCTACAACTCACTCACGATGCTCCCCTGGCTGGGCATACCAGGATCACTAGGACTTTAGACCTAATTCGCCACCACTTCTTGTGGCCACAAATGGAAAAAAGCGTACAAGAGTATGTGACTTCCTGTGAGACTTGTGCAAGATCCAAACATGAGTCCCGACCACCCTTCGGTATCCTCACAAGTTTACCTGTACCAGAGAAGCCCCGGGAGTACATTTCACTGGATTTCATTGCTGAATTGCCCTGCTTGGGGGGTTTTAACACTATTATTCTTTTGCAGTCGACTTTTTAACACTTTCCTTTTGCAGTTTAACACTATTCGCAGTCGGCTCCTTCACTAAAATGGGCCACTTCATCCCGCTCACAAAGTAACCGTCCTCCAAATACACCGTCGATATCTTAATGCAGTACATCTTCAAACTACATGGGATGCCGTCCCGAATTATAATGGATCGGGGCTCCCGTTGCCACCAGTGGAGGTTGAGGGTGGGGAGGAGTATGAAGTTGAACAAATCTTGGACTCCCGAATGTACAGAAATGTATTGCAATATTTGATCCGCTGGAAGAGCTATGGTCCTCAGAGACAGGTTCCCATGAATCCTCCTGAGGTTCAGGCACCTTGACTTGTCCGGGGGTTCCGCTCTCGGAATCCTGGGAAGCCAGGCCCCTTGACCCCCAGGAGAGGTCCCTCCAGGGGGGAATCCTGGCATCTTGCATGGCGTTCGTGCAAGGTGTGTGACGCCAGGCAAGTACCTCCGCGGCACTCTTGAACCTGTTGGGCCGGACAGAGCTCCCCCCGCAGCGGCCAACCGCCACCACTCTTCTCCCTGCCATTCTGCTCTCCACGGACGCTGTAGCCAGCATTACACAGCCTTCATCTCCCCCAACTGAGGAGCGTCTCTGCATGCTATTCTGTGGGAAGCCACTGGGTGGCATCAGAGGACCGTTGTATACTAACTGCAAGTACTACCTATATATCAGCTGCTCCATTGAACTGTATATGCTGCCTATGATATCAGCTGCTCTAGTGAACTGTGTATACAACCTATATCAGCTGTTCCATTGAACTGTGTATGCTACCATATATTTCAGCATCTCCTTACGCTCCTACACCTCAGGGTTGCCTGACCCGTTGGAAATAGGCTGTTGCCACTACCTATATTAAAGTGACATTAAAGGCAATAGTTTTTTCCCCTCCCCCCATGTTAATGTTAGCACTTACCTTAAATGATGTCTCTTTTTCCGATCTTCCTCTTCTTTCCTGATGTTTTCAGCCTTCTCTCCAGCGGTGCGGTGGCTCTCCAATCCAGCGCTGATTGCTCTGTCCCTCTGTCTGCATGCAGGTGCACGCATCCATAGACTTACCTTGCGTCCCTCATGGCGTCCCTACCGAAAATGAGAACTGCTCATGCGCGCGCCCCAAGATCCTTTGCGGCCGCTCGAGAAATTTCTCATTTTCGAACGGGGCTGCGCACGGAACACAGGGTAAGTTTAAAGTGCTGCTTGAGCATTTTTTTTTTGTTTTAACTTTTTGCATATATCTACTGCTTGCTAGCAGTAGATATATGCAAAAACAACGGGAGGGTTTAAATATCCTTTAAGCCATGTCTGAAGCTGAAATCCATACATACCTAGACTAGCGGGGCCTGGAGTGGTACAATTGTCCAGTTCTACACGTGGAAGGTTTTATTTTAAAAGACTTGTATACAACAATGTTTATATAGGAATCTGTGGTGATGCTTAAGAAATAAATTGTCCTTTTAAAAAAAAAATAATATTTGTATATGTTTGCCTGGAAGGAACAGCTTGCTGGTATAGATGCTTACAATGTAAAAAAACAGAATGCAAACTAATTATTGTGACATAAAGAATAAACAACAGAAGCACTGGTTTCTGTTTCTTAATATAAAAATAATTTAATTTTGTTTATTGTTGGCCTAGATCGATTAAATTGTAATTTGATTTGCTGTCTGATTTGTTTTTACTGGTTAGTAATATTATTGTTATTAGTATTATTATTATTGTTTCATTCATTTCTTCCCAAATTTCAAGCATAGATAGGAAAATGTCTGCTCTGCTGTCTCTCTACATAGGGATAAAACCCAAAAAAATCCAGCTTGAATGACATAAATTGGTTTCTATAGTCTTGTACAGACATAGCCACATTTTTTGATACCCTTACAGCTCATTGAAACTTCATTCATCCTGAGAAGTGATGACATTAAAAATAAATTGCTCCAAAAAAAATGTGAAAAGAGATAAATTAATGCTAATTGTACAAAAATATTTTAAAATGACCTCAACACATTTGTTAATACCCATAGAAAAGATTATAAATAATTGGATCGTAGTAATATTTCAAATTAGCTGTCTTCTGTAATTCGTATGACACATGTCTTCAATCTTATAATCAGTTAATCTGTCCATAGTTAAATGGAGAAAAATAGTCACTATGCTGTTTGGTATCATCGTGTGCACCACAGTGAACATTGACCTGAGAAAGCAAAGGAGAGAGTTGTCTGAGGAGATCAGAAAGAAAATGTTAGAACAGCATGTCAAAGGTAAAAATTATAAGGCCATCTCCAAGCAGCTTGAGATACCTGAGACTACAGTTGAAAATATTAAGAAGTTTAAGGTCCATGGGAGTATAGCCAACCTCCCTGGATGTGGCCGCAAGAGGAAAATTTGCCCCAAATTGAACAGAAGCATAGTGTAATTGGTAGACAGAGTCAAGGAAAACGTCCATACAAATACAAGCTGAACTCCAAGGTCAAGGTATATCACTGTCTGGCTGCACCATCCATTACTGTTTGAGCAACAGTGGGTTTAAAGGAAGAAGACCTAGGAAGACCCCACTTTTAAAAGGAAGAACCCAGACTTGAATGTTCTAAAATGCATATTGGCAAGCCACAATGCTTTCGGGAAAACAGAGCATTTTGGCAAGTCACATTAGCTCTATGTTCATAATTGAAAAAAGAGGCTGTGAAAAAAAGAAAACCATACCACCATACCAGGCACAGTTATGTTTTGGGGCTGCTATGCAGCATCTGGCATAGGGTGTCTGAATCTGAGCAGGGCCAGAATAAAATATTTGACTATCATGAAGTGGCCTTCTATGAGCTGATCTGAATCATATCAAATATCTATGCAAAATGCACTCTGGAGAAGGCACCCTTCAAACCCGACACAGCAAGAGTAGTTTCCTAAAGAGGAGTGGGCCTAAACTACCTGTTGGCAGGTGCAAAAACAAGCTGTAGAAATTGCTTGTTTGCAGCGATTGCCTCAAAGGATTATGCAACAAAATATTAAGTGCAGGGTTCCCCCATTTTGTCTATGCCAATTGTATTGTATGTGTTTCAAGTTATTCCAGAGAAAATTGTGAATTCTTTTTTCATGTAAAGGTGTCCACATTTGTATTGCCTTTGTTCTTGTCTATAAAATAATCATATCCTTTGGTGAGTGTACCATAGATTTCCATCGGAATCTGGAAAAGTTGTCTTTGCAAAAGACACACTACTAGTAGCATACCATGGTAAAATGGAAATAGTCTGCATGGACTCCTCTAAATATATAAGTCAAAGGATAATAGGTAAGCAGCAATAACTTTAATATTTTAAGGATAGTAGTAGGGTCTCCAACGATATGCCAATTACTTTGCATGCCATTTTAAATGTGATTTAAATTGGTAGCAGAGTGGTTAGTGGCATTGTCTTGATATTCTAGTCTGGCACATTGGGTTCTGACCTTGGGCAACAATGCATTGGTTGTGACTGCTTTCTCTTTTTGCATCCTTTCTATTCTTCCCACAACCAAAAACAAGCTGGTAGGTTCATTGGTGTCTTGCCAAGTGGTCCTTACAATGTGAGTTGCTATGTTTTAGTAGCTGAATAAGAATTAAATCTGATTTGAGAGCAATGGCTGTTGTGAATATCCGAACAAATGCTTAGCAGAGTAAAGAGAGTGCCAAATGTAGGGTTGAGTGTCCAAGTCCATCATCAGTAAAAACAATAGGCAACACATTTTGGCATCTTCACTGATTATGCTTCCCAGGGCTTATACAGACAAAGGTTGGAAGAAAACTGGATTGGGTGGGTATCATGGAGATGCTTTCTCAAGCATGGATTTACGGACTACGCTGGTTTAGACCAGCACTCTCCTCGTTCCAACAAAATGTACTGCTCTTATTCTGGGAACCTACTTTTGGGTCCCATGAGATCTTAGAGATCTTCCTCTAAACTGAACTATTACATCTAAAAAAACTACCAAAATCGTTATCCATCTCTCCACCCACTATTTTTTAAAACTCTGCAAAGAATTTCTGAATGAAATGTAATATTAGCACAAACAACATAAATTCTTCAATGTAAAATCATTTTTAAGTAAGATTGGAGTTATGAAATCTGCTTTAACAATACTAATACAATGCAGACAGCAGTAAAATAAATGACACTACAATTATAAAAATGTTTAGCCACTGATATACATAGCTCAACTAAATCTTAACATTGCAATCACTTAGCTAAAAATCAATCTAAGAAGCATTTATCTGACTTTTATTCGGTGTTGCCAGAGGCTTGCATATGCAATAAAGTGATAACCAATTGACAATTAACTTTTTAATAGCCTTGTTGACATTTTATTGACTTACCTGACCTGTATATGTCCAGATTAATTTTAGTGCCATTGGGCCATTTTATATAATTCAGAAAATTAGTTACTATGCAAGGCCTTGAATAATAAATTTAGCACTAAATATTTATTAGAATGCTTTGCCTTTGTTGTAGTATGTTATTCATAATTGCTGTACATTTAAATGGAAATCTCTGGTTACCGCCTGCACATTTACAATTTATTGATGACATTTAATTCTCTATTTTATCATTTAATTAATTTTACAGAAGATATCACACTTTAATCTTTTTATGTTATGTGCTACTGACAATCTAAATCATGCCCTGACTTTGAAAAAATAAATCATACCCTGACTTTGATTTGTTTTTCCCTAATAAATGGGCTAGATTTTTCTCTTTGGTAGAATAACATTCAAAGTAGAATTTCACAGTTCAAAGAAAAATCAGTGATCACTTTTTTTTAAATTTACAGTGTCCCAGAGTCAACAGATACAATTAAATAACGGCAACACGTAAAAAACATTTTGGGGGGTTTGGGCATAAAAGAATTGCATGCTTTATTTGAAAGTCATACATGGGGTATGCAGGCCAAAGATATTTACTTGCAAACCAATAGAGATGCATGTTTGACAGGTCACAGGTGTTCATCATGAGCTGTGTTTTGCTGTTACATAACATCTTCAAGCAATACATTTGTCATTTTACCTTTTTCATTGATTTAATGCCACACTCCGAACAAAATGATGATAATTTCCACACTCCACTGGGTGTGTAAATTATTATTAAAAATCTGGGTGTTATGTGTAAAGGGCTGCTGCAAAGCATAAACATCTTACCTTGAAGCACACTGTCTCCTGCTTCTGGGCACCAAAGAGATATGAATTGAACAATACTTTGCCCTGGTCACATCACCTGCCCCCTACTCATTATTATCCATTTACAAAATATCTTGTTTTTTTTCAAAGAACATTGGAGGATTGGAGGAATAGACATGATGTCACATTCCCTCTCCCTCCTCTCCTTCTCCGATTACAGAATGTCTTCCGAAATGCCGGAAACAACTCTAATCAAAACCCAGTTCTGTTTCTTTTTACTGACTACCTGACATTTAGTTTACAATGTAGGCAGTAAGTAAATAGTAGGAACAGTAGTGAGTAAAGCCTTTCTACCAGGGAGTCTTAAAGAACTAACATAAGCACTAACCTTCCAGCAAAGCAACATCTGTTTTTTCTGGAATCCAATATCTTCAACCACCTTTTTGGCTGTGTCACATACTTTTGGGGAGTCTGAAGTAACGAGGGTAGCCTCTCTCACAACTCCAGTCCCAGAGCACCTGAATTGGGTACAGGGGCACAGATTGGCAAAGGGTGCCAATGGATGATGAATCCACTGAGTAGTGGATGATGTGATGTGCGTAGATCCAGACAGGTAATGGGTGCAGGAAAACATACGACAGGGTAGATCTTCAATGGGCTCAGGTCAGATGAGCTGGAGAAACAACAAGCAGACAGCAAGGCACCAGGACATGAAGCAGGAGAATTGTCTGGAACAGGCCAAGGTCCTCAACATGCGGGCAACGCAGTACCAGGTATGAGGCAGACTTGATCATCAGTAGCAAGCCGAGGTTCAGGAGAAGCAGAAGGCCAAACCAGGTCAGTAACGGGTGATCAGATCAGAAGACAATGAATACAGGGAAGCCGGCAAATCTGACAGCAAAGGAGGCTAGGATGTCACAAACTTTATAGCCCAGAGGGTGCCAAAGCTCAAATGACACGTCGCCACATACCCGTGCACACACAGCAATGCACGCATGTTCACATGTGTGCGTCCATGCAAAGAAGCTGTACCTAGCAGCTGTGAGTAAAGCCTTTCTACGAGGGATTTGAGCTACAGCAGGCACATGCGCAAACCGCTGACCATAACCCTCTGAAACTCTGGCTTCCTGACAGGCTGGCTCAAGATGAAGTAACTCTTGATCATTCAATGGTATGCAGATAAGGTACTTTAAGTTTTGAAGTCTATGGGTGTATGTTTGCCAGTGCAAATTTAATGATCACTGTTTCTAAACCACTGTTTATATGGAGAACTATGGACAGACAACACTAAAAAAAAAAAGCAGCTGAATTTTCCATCTAATCATTCAACATGTATACAACTCTCTACAGTATTACTTAATGAATGGACAGTATGGGTTGATTTACTGAAGGGAAATAAGCTGTTGACTTTGCGATGGAATTAGCACTTTGCATGGGGGTGTTTCTATCAGCTTGGGGAATGTGATGGAAATTCACCTTGCAAACAATACTCAATCATTTGCAAGGAAAATAATAATTAAAAAAAATTGCTTGCACATGATGGAAGTCAGCAGAGCGTCAGTTCATTCACTAAACTTAAATGAAACAGCCCATGGAAAGTGAAACGCTTATTTGCCTTTAGTAAATCAACCCCTTTGTCACCAATTCACATTGATTTTAACACAATCAAGGAACAGTTTGACTTTGCACTTTCAAGTCCTATGATTTCAGCACTGTCTCTTTGCATGGCCCTAGAACTTCAGCTACCCTTTGATAACCTAATACTTTGCATATGAGAGGACATACTTCCAATTCATTTATTATGCATTTATCTCTGTTGTAAATTTGTATTTTACCTTCAATCACCAGCTGTGTAGTTAATTATGAATACTGGATTTTTGGAACTACGAACCGATGGACACTGTGGGGTTGATTTACTAATCTTTTAAACACACCTCGAAAGTGTATACACCTCTGTAGTGTGTTCCCTCCCAGCATGATCTATGGGAGGAATCGAAACACCTTTGTAGTGTGTACACACCCAGCAGGTGTGTTGTGCAAAGCCCTGCAATGAATTGCAAGGTAATGTGGTGTAAATTAGCTCTATGTTATGTTGCTTGCGTTGATGAATGCAGGAATGTAAATGCATGAGCTAACCATTTTTGTCTAAACTGTGAAGCAGCATTATATATGCATCATGTGCATGATTTTTCCATATATGGCATTAGTGGAAATATGCTTTTAGAGACTTTTTGGTTGATAAATACATTTTGCTGTGTGAAAATCACACACACCTGGTGCGTGCGTGTGTTTAGGTTAGTAAATCACCCCTTGTAGATCACATTTGAATATGTTTTAAATGTGTTGTTTGAAATTGCTGCAGTATTGTGAACAAACTGTGTCCTTTATGCCCTCAAAACAGACTCATTTTGTTTGGGCACCAACTTTGTTGAAATGATAAACCATCTGTTCAGTAGGGTTCTGCTGTTAAATTATTAAAATTGTTCAGAGATAGTGTTTCACCATTACCATGATTGCATTGTTGTTTTCCATTAGCAGTATCCTGTTCTTAAATATTGTAAAGGGATGAGAAAACGTTAGTCGTATGCACCTAAAGTAAAATGTAACCACATGAAACATCTCATGGAAACATATATTTTGTTGTGTATTGATTTAAAAATGTATGTATAGGCAAATTGTGATAGTTTTGAATGGAGCAGCAAAGGGTTAGACCCCTTGTCAGGTTTGGTAAATGGTAAGTTGCAATATATTTTGGTTTTGCTATTGTTTTTTTTAGCTATCCTTTTAACTTTACACTTAGAAAGTGAAACATTCTAAAGTTATGATAGATAAATACTGAAGATGCATAGTATGCTGAGGAGCTGCCACAAGGGTTATTGTTATTGGCCCTGTGAGCTGTGAATGTTTTCAAGGATTTTTTGTGACCTAAGAATGTCACATCTTTCTCCTGCTAAATGAGTAAAAATGTAAAAATGTAGAAAATGAAGGCTGGAAATAAAGGCAATTATAGAAAATAACAATTGTTGTAATTTAGTGATTTGAGCCTCAAATCAGCTAGCTTTCATTTAAGAATTGTTATTCACTTGTGTGTGTCACTGAACTTGTTACGGACTTGCAGCACATAGGTATATAGGAGTAATAGCAGAATAATGACACACATTTCCTTTCCTAGCTCCAGCCAGAACTTCTTTCTTCAATCTGAACTTCAAACTTTAAAATATTCTATCTTTCCTGAAACAATTTACCAGATCTTTATGATTATATAAAACATATTAACCATTACAGTTGCAAAACAGCTAATACATTAACCAGTCATGGACCTTGGGCATGTGCCTAAAACAACTTCATCAAAGTACACAGGGTATTTTTAGTATGCCCTTTGCTTCTGCCCCACTGCTGCTCTAAAGTCTGCCCCACTAAAAGTCTTTACTGGTTTGAGGAGAAAGGGAATAAATGCAGCCATTTATTCCCATAGCAACCAATTGACAACAATTCACTTCCTGACCTCTGAACTGTAGTCAGGTGGCTTAGAAGGGCCAGATCATCAGGGGTTTCTTATATTTCTAGCCCCTCCCTATAAAATCCAAGGTTTCCAGCAGACTTTGTTCAGTGTGTGTTGGAGGAGGCATGGAGTAGTTAAGGTGGCCATACACTGTGCGAAATTCAGCTAGTTCGATAGAAACTGGGCGAAATTTGTGCAGTGGGTGCCACTGTTGGCACACTTTTGGCCACCATCTCTGCTTCATCAGCAACTCTGAGGCTCCCTAGGTAACATTAAGGGTCTAATAGACCCTTGATGTCCTGATGTCTAGATAAATCGCCTATCACAATATATGTGCTATCACATAGGGGGCTTATTATGTGATAGCAATAAAGTTGAGTGTAAGGGAAAAGCAGGTTTAAATACTAAAGACATATTAAATCATTTAAAATCACAAACTTTTTATGTTCCGCAATCCCATGTACACGCACATACAAACACGCGTTGGGTGTGAGTACGTGCGGAAATGACAATTACACCACACATGATGAATATATCACCATGATTGTCGGCGTGCAAAAGCTTTTAAAGCTTTGCCATGGATAATTTTGAGTATGGTAGTTTTTTGCAATTTCAAGGTTTGGCTATTTGGTGTCTATTTCCCTAATGTGGCCCCATTTTTATATTTTACCAAAAGATTGGCTAATAATAAATGTTTCATGACATAATGTAGGGACATTTTTTTTTTATTTTCTGTACTTTTTTCTTCATATAATAAAAATAAAAAAACCCCAGTGGTGATTAAATACCAAGATAAATCTCTAGCTGTCCCACAAAAATTATATACCATTTATTTTGGTACAGTGGTGCATGATTAAATAAATGTCAGTCAAAGTACCTCAGCGCTGAATACTAAAAAAAAGGCCTGAGCAGAAAGGGGGTGTAACAAACCGGTCTTCAATTGGTTAAAATGTCCTGCTGCTGACCAATTTTACGTTGCTTTATCTGTGGTTTCTTAATTCTTGATAAGAGCCTGACAGAAATTGGCCAGCGGCATGGCAATTTTTCATTAATGAGAACAGGGTCTGCCACAGTAAACTGGCCATTTCCACATTGAAATGAATCAGATTGGGTGCAGCTGCTATATGTACAGTAAGTCAAGTTATTTGTAAAAGGAAAAAAAATCAATTTACAGCCAAAATTCATTTTTGGGAGGATGATGTTTACTAAAAAAACTTTTTGGGAGGATGATGTTTACAAAAAAAGTTTGGCTACAATTTGAGGGATTACCATTTCTAGAAAACAAAAAACAAGCCTACCATCCACTAAAGACTGAAGGCACTGCATGTAAAAACACACTGCTATTTGGGTTTTTCTTTTATCATTACAAAATTATCTGATCTGAAATTATTATTGCAATCTATGGCTGGAGATAAGAGAGATGCATTTTCTCTAATTATAATAGTGTAAATCTGGACCATCAAATCTGGCTCTGACTTTAATGCCCACAGACTATGGGCAATAAAGTATTTAATACATATCTTTACAATAAATACCTTTGCTGCTTTCTGTAGCTGCAAGTCACGTGGAACAATTATTTCTCAAAGTTCACAGCAGAAGCCCAGAAGTTGTTGTCTAAGCTAGCTCAATTCACCCTGTTCCTTCCTCCTAAAAGTTATTTAGCAGCCTTAAAGCCTTCTAACCTCTAGTGTAAGCATAAATAATTTGCTCTAAGAGGGATGGATGCATGGTGAGATGAGCTACTATGGGTTATTGCCTTCAGTTCTTCTGCTATGAACTTTTTTAGGCTTTTATCCCCTTATTTTCACCTGATCTAGCCAGTACCACACGCTCTGTCTTAGGGTGGCTCCACTCTATGGACGAGCAATGGATTTTAATCTCAAAGCTGCATAAAAAGACCTCCCCCCCAGTTGTAAAGTATGTTTTTAGACAGCTTTTTGCAATAGTAGATGTCTCCCATGGCAGTGGCCAGATTCACATGCCTTTTCTTGATGGTAGATTGTCTTTCAGCCCCAAAATGAACAGAATATAATAAAAAGACCCCACGTTGCCACACTTCAATGGGATATGCCTCTAAGTTTGGGTTTACTGAATTTCAAACAAGATTCACATTCATAGTAATTGGTGATTAGAAACAGCCAGATTTGTCCATCACTAATGGTAACAATATTTGTAGGCTAATATGGTACCAGAAGCTGATGGCTTGGTTGTATTCTTTGTAAAGCACTGTGGAATTCATTGGTGTGCTAAATGTGAATCCTAAACTTTATATTCCACGACTTTTGTATCCAAATTGCAAAATAGTAAAAATATGTTTATTTTTTTTACAAAAATACACTTTTAGACAAAATATTGTCAAGTAAAGTCAAATGTTAATAGCTTATCGGCGAAAACAATGTTTTACAATTTATTGAGCGTTAGAATGATGAACTTTTGGCCTTGTCCTTTATTTGCTGGAAATCACCTTGAGATTTACTAATACAGGTTTCTATGCGAAAGTTATTTTGAAGTCTTTATCGTATTGTTGCTGTTGTACTGACCTTGAGGTCAGATTATTTGAGGAAATTAACTTGTACTTGACTTTCTCAGGATTTCCAGTTATCTTGCCAGATTGTTTACTCTGGAGAAATGAACGTTCTAGTTTTATTATGTTCTCTATGAAAATAACACATATGCACTAAATAAAATGTCCAAATACCATGTTTAGGTCTGCAGCAGAGCGTAAAAAATTATGATAAGATGTGGAAGATAATTATTTTTCAAAATATTATCTCAAGGGCATCTATTGCATTAACACAGTGCAAGCAGTAAGTGGTATTGTAAGCTTATTTATAAACAATTAGTAGTATTGATAGTGTGCAAGACTGGTGTCCTTTTGGGAGGATGATGATTACAAAAAAAAAGTTTGGCTACAATTTGAGTGATTACCATTTCTAGATAAGAAAAAACAAACCTACCATCCAATAAAGACTGAATGCATTGCATGTAAGAAAACACTGCTATTCGGGGGGTTTTATAATTCTAAAATGATCTGATCTGAAATTATGATTGCAATCTATGGCTGGAGATAAAATTAGAAGTTGTTGTCTAAGCTGGCTCAGTTCACCCTGTTCCTTCCTCCTAGAAGTGACTCAGCAACCTTCAAGCCTTCTAACCTCTAGTGTAAGCATAAATCATGTGCTCTAGGGTGAATGGAGGCTGGGCGAGCTAAGCTGCTGAGGGTTATTGCCTTCAGTGCTCTGCTATGAACTTTTTTAGGCTTTTTTCCATTCATTTTCACCTGATCTAGCAAGTAACACACATCCTGTTTTAAAGAAGTTCCACTCTATGGAGAAGCAATGGCGCTACTCTTGGACAGCAGCATTGTGAGACTGTGCACAGGGTAGAGTTAGATGCAATAGAAAATGAATCTGTAGCTGACAAATTAAAACACTTTTTAGACAGTTACTGCAATCATTTTTATTCCCTTTGGGATAAAGGTTTTACACAAATGAATACAAGTTAACCACTGTAAGCAGCACAGTCAGAGTGAAATGGTTCATCCCAATCCTCTATCTGCAACTTTTGCTGGACAGCAAAGTCTGTTAAAGGAAGTTGAGAAATAATAGACTTACTAGTTAGATAACCAGGTGAAAATAAGAGAAAAAATCCTAAAAAAGAAACAAATTCAGCCTCCCCATTTAGGGCCCCGGAAGCTGCAGTAAATTATTTTTTGCTTTTGGGCTTAGATATGATTTAAGAATATGAAAACACTTGACTGTCCATAGCCTGACTATGAATAATATACAGTAATAATATACAGCCAGCCATAGAAAGGCAAATATTTCATAATTTAAAAAAATTTCAATTTTAAAGACTTTCTATCAAACCTATGTATGGAATAAAAAGTGCTCTAAGTACTCTGTAATAGGTGTCCCCAAAAGAACATCTACATGGCCCAATAGTCTCATGCATTCTAAGATCAGACTTGTTTCATGCAAAAACTGTATCCACCCAAACAGCCTTGCTCCTCTTATTAAACACTATGCACTAAATGCACAATATACAATACAATATAAATGAAAAATATTTTTTGTTATTTTTACAAATTCGACAAAAGAGTTTTTGTAATTTTTTCTGATGCACTAAATCATAGCACACTGAAAAATATTACAGATTAGATTTGGATAGCAATCAACATATCCTTTATTACCAATAAACTGCTTCTTTTCTGTTTGTGAATGGGCTTCAGTCAGTGGCATCACAAGGGGGGTTCAGGGGGTGTGGCCAGTACCGGGTGACACCATCAGAGGGAGAGACACCAAAATGAAAAGTCGAGCACTTGGTCTTGGGCTGAGTGCCTGACAGCTGTACAAGAGATGAGGGGACCCGGTGGCATACCTTATCACACAGAATGAATGTCCCCTCCTTTCTCCCTGCCTGGGGATGCCTCTCTTCTCAGTCATCACCAGCTGGCTTTGGGATTGTAGCTACCCAGTTGAAACCCCATTGTTTCAGAGTTCTGAGGTCAGCCCAGTTTGTGAAGTTCCCAATTCAAAATCAAGATATCATTGTTTTACTTTGTTCAAATATCTCTGGGTAGGAAACACAATTGTTGTTTTTCTGTGTCAGATTATTAGAAACATAAAAAGGAAGATTTAGCAACACCTCTTATTGGTATTCTGGTATTAGCTCTTGGGGTTATGGCACTGCCTTCTTTTAGGGAGCCTGTCAGGATAGACATATAGGTTGTTCTCGACTTGCAAGCTCTGGGCCTCATAATATTGCTTCAGTAGTGAGTCACTGACCTCGAACAAGTCATCAGATCACTAGGTATTAATTTCAGACCAGGATGGCAGTCCTGAAAACTGCATTAAAAAAGTTAGAAATTGCAGCTTCCCTGTCTCACAGCACAGTCTCCAAAAAAAGGTTACACAACTGTTATACAACTTTTCTTTTCATAGCTCAGTTTTGAATGCAGTGGACTAACCTCACTTCTCTATCCAGCCTCTTTTTAATCTAACTCCTCCATCCAGCCTGGTTTTTACATGTGTAGCATTCAGTTTGGCTCTAGGCAGCAGCTGAAGGCAGCACAAAGTTTTTTTTAAATGGCACATACAACTTCATGGCCAATCACACACCTCCAAACTTTGTAATGCGATTTCCAGCTTGCCTTTTCACACTTTCTGTTTGGGCAGATTAAAGTTGCATGCCTTCAAGCCAGCTCAGGGATAAACTTTAGGATTTCAGCTGTCTTGAAAGCTTAGTGTTTTTAATTTAATGAACTAATACTTTTTTTATTTCAGTCTATTTTTTTTCTTCTATCTATGGCTATCACAATACAACACTTTGGTGTGGTGTCAAACTAAAGGAGAATTTGAATGAAGGTATCTGACTGAATGGGAAGGTAGAAACAATATTCAGCATGTACTGGAAAATATAGTGGCAGCAAGTGAGCATTTCACAATAGACCTTGTTTATAATTTTTATTAAAGGGAATCTGTTAACAAACATAAAACTTGCAAGTAAATTCCTTACCTGGAATTGGCACTACAAGCTGACTTCTATTATTGAGTCAATATATACCTTTGATGATGCTGGGGATACCATATTAGCCATAGAATTGATTAGTGCATTTTGGGTGCCAACATAACAAAAGCAATTTTATACTTTTCATTTTTAAATGAATTACACATCATTACAAGCTTCCAATGTTTAAGGTACACTTTTTCCTAGATTTTTTGAAAGTGTGAATTGATTTTCATGACATTTCCTATTTGTTGTTCTCTTTGCCCCATCGCTCCCCCACACAGAACTTAATATTCAATAGAAAAAAACTGTTGCTCTGTAATCCCGGTATTAAAGTACAATAACGATAAGGCCCCTGAGCCTGAGGGTCCGCTATAGGAAAAAGGGGTTGGGTGGAGTTTTTAGTATTGTGCTGTACTTTGTGTTACAGGTGAATATGGAATCTTTTACAATGCGGTTTTAACAATTTTACTAAAAGCTAACACAACTAGAGGCCTCCATATTCTATTTCTTACTTAACCAAATGCTTTCCGGAGCATTTTCTTACTATTTGCGCACACATGATAAAATATACATTTGGCTAGAAAACAGCAAGCAGGGCATCTGAAAGCAGATGCCCTGCAAAATAAAAAAATGCTGGTTGCAATTTTGTATGTTGCACGGTTATTGTGCAAATGTTTATCAAACCAGTATATTTAGGAAGCAATAAACTAAATTAAAATTTAGTGCACAGAAACATATTATAATACCCAATTTGTTTGCTAAAATATAACAGATGGGGTCACAACGGGTAAATAGATACCAAACATGTCAATCCTTAAAACTGTGTTCGCCCGTGAAGCCGCAAAATACCGATCCAAAACTTCCCATAGGGAACACTTTAAATGCGTTTACCGCTCATCAATGTAGTGGTAACAGTGATTGATGGGCTTAGAATTATTGCTCTCACTCCGACATTCACGGCAATATGTAACGTGTAGCGCAATTGTCATTTTCGCATGTTAGTGCACCGTCGCCTGTTTGCGTGTGTGCATGCACGTGGGGGGCGGGGGGACTTACATTTTTTTTTAATTTTTCTTATAAGTTACTTTATTTTTTTACATGTATAAACACCTTTTTTTTCATTAATCCTATTGCTTATCACATAGCAGGCTAAGAAGCACCCTATGTAATAGCAGATAGGGTGTGACAGGTCCTCTTTATGGAGACATTGCGGGGAGACACATCAAGCCAGTCCCGGGCAACGCACGGGGACAGTGGATCCTGGGGAAACCAATGGCAGCACCATTGGTGGGGGCGCCACACGGTACATACGATCCGCCTGTATAGACACCGGATCGCTTGTATTTTAACAGCCATTGCTGGCTGTTAAAAATGTCTTGTTTTAACCACTTCTGTGGGCCGCCTTCTATAGACAGATTGCGGCCCGGATGTGGTTAAACATCACAAGTACACAGATACTGCCAGGGACACACAGCAGTGAGAGACTGATGTGGACAAGAGTTCTAGATGCTCATAGTACATCTAAGCTCATTTTAGATCAGAACTGTTTTTTCAAGTAATTAAAACATTAGAATGAAATTCATTTCAGTACAACATTGCATGACGGAATAAATGTCAGTCAAAGTACTTCAGCGCTAAATACTGAAAAATGGCATGGCCAGGAAGGGGGTTAAACACCTGGTCAGCAAGTGCTTAAATGAACTTCCATAAGAGAAATCTTGTCAGAAAATGTGATAATGCCATCAAAAACTTGTGGAATGTTATTTGTTTGATTTTAACATTCAGTTTTGGAAATCCTACTTCTTTGATTTTTATTTTTTTCATCACTATGGTCAAAATTGATTGTTCATTTGACCCCCATTAGGAAATTGAACAAATGCGCCAAAACAAATGTTTTTAACAAAATTCTACTGGTGTATAGCCAGTTTTACTCTGCTCTAATATCTGCTCTGGCTGTAAGCTGTTGCCTATGGCAACACAATGGGCTCCAAAAACGTCTATGACATCTGATTTTTTTTTTCTCTGTTATCATGCAAATTGTAGAGGGAAATATCTTTATGTAAATTAAGCAATACAGATGCTATGTTTTTTTTAACAAATTAAATATCTGTACCTTGAAAGGAAATGCAATTCTATGGTAGAGAAATATTCTTTTAAAAGCCTTAACACGAATGCTATCAAGACATAGTGCACAATGTAGGATATGGTGCCCTTCACAGAAAATTAGACTGCATTTACTCTATGGGCTGAATGACCTCCCTGCAGCTGGGTCATCAATCCACTAAAATAAATGCATCTAACAGAAATTCTTTGTTGCCTTTTAAAATACAAGATAGATTTTTTTCCGGATGAGTTTAGTAGTGCAAATGGACACATACCATGGTTCCTGATTTAATAAAAGGGGTTGTTTCAGGGTTAGTAAAGTTGCCTTCTCTTAACAAAAATGAGAAATAAGAGACATTTTTTAATGATCTATTACATATATAATTTGTGTGAATGTCCACGACAGATAATGTTTTGTTTTTGTTCTGTTATCTTCCTGAAAAACTGTAATGGTGATGCAGACATCTTGTTTAGTAATAGGAAAAGTTTAATTGCCATATATACTACATTTACAAATTGATTTAATATGTGAAAATCAAGAAAATGTTACCTGCAGTAAAGTATTTTAAAACGATGAGATTGCAAAAGTCGACATCCAAATTATAGGATAGGTTAAAGGATAACCATATTTTTTGTAATGTAGTGTTTTTTTTTTAGTATATCCAGGTCTCCAACCTCCCCCCCCCCACGTCCCCCATTGGGTCCCCACGTGTGTATTTAGACCAGTTAGGTTATTGGGGTCATGGCTATGGCTTGGGGTCATTTTTCTCCTCTCCTCTGGGCTGGAACATTCTCACTGATGCAAAGGTGACGCTGATGTTATGACATCAGCAAAAATATGCACAAATTATCGGTGTTCCTTGCTCTTCCTCCTCACTGGCCGTTCTATAAATTAATGGCTTGCAGTACCTAAGAAGTAGATTACTCTCTCACTGTTCTTTGACAATGTGATGTAGTCCAGGGTCATTTAACATTCAATAGCAACATTCAGTCTAAAGACTGAGGACATCGTGTGTTGCTGAATAGTTACTGTGGGTGGAAGTTCTGGATTGAAAGTGAGTATTGCAGACAGCTTTTAAAATGACACTAAACTCAGGAGTTAAATCTTAAAAATGTGTTCAAGTACCTTAGCTAACAACAATACTGTACCTTATTTGTGCACCACTCAGCTGTAAATCATCTGTTTGTGTTGTGAAGTAGCCATTGCTCCAAACTCACTTCCTTGATTGTCTACTAGCTCTTGTTTAGTTAATTTGGATTGAGATTGTAGTCCATCACGGGAACATTGGGAACAAAAGTAGCCTCCCTCCAGAAGGAAGGACAGTGTCAGCACAAAGTCAGAGATAATTTGAGGATCATTTTTGTTAATAGTTAAGGTACTTGAATGTATTTTAGGCTTTAACTCATGAATTTAGTGCCACTTTAATAATGTAATTAAGGGGGAGAGATGTGCATGGCTTAGCTAAAATTATGAAAAGGTTGGTTTCTTCTCGCAGATTGTGAACTTTGCATGAGTATAATACAACATAGACATCATTGTTTATAGTGTTGGAAATGCAACAGCATACTGATTTGTTTTACTGACATTCAGAGATGAAGTATTATCTTTTGAGCACTAGATGGTGGTGTAGTGCAAGTCTAGTCAATGCTAGTTTTTCTATATGCATGCTTATGTATGTGATACGCAGGACGTTCTATCTGTATATATTGTTTTCCTATCTACTATGTTGTTTTCCTGTATACAGTACATGTAATGTCCTGCTAAGCAAGTAACATTTAATTCAGCATTCCTCAAGATCTCAGTGCTTCATCTAAACACATAACCAACATATGGTAGCTTGCACTGAAGACATTACATTAAACAAGTATGTGAATTAAACACATTCCTTGTTCACACTTCAAATCTGCAGTTACAGTACAGATGCAGGCAAATTAAAGAAAAACAGAGTAATGTTTACACTTATCTGGACTTGTGATGACAGCTCTTAAAGCACAGCAAAATAAAAAAAGCACAGGTATATTTTCAAAGTTAATTGGTATCCTTAGATATATTAAAAAGAGATAATGTGGTTGATTTAACAAAAGAGTAAAGTATGTTCATTTTGCAAAGTAAATTTTCACTTTGCAGAGACTTTTTCCTTAGCTTACTGAACAATATGAAGCTGTGCTGACTTCTATCATCCAATCACGTGCAAGCAACAAACCTGTTTTCTTTTTAAATTATTTTCTTTGCACATGATTGGGTATTTGTAAATTTTGAACACACCTGCTAAAAGCTGAAAACATGAACATGCACTACTCTTTTAGTAAATCAACCCCAATCTGTTTTAAACATACAGTTATACTTTAAGCCCTATCGTGTTGTAAAATGAATTGTTTTTTCGTCCTGTTCATAGTACAAATTAGGTCACTCAGTAGAAGCACAGTGCTCTCTAGTTTGATTTTAAGACAGGATGAAAATGACATTGGCAGCATCTTGCTCTTGAAAGGTTATTACAATGAAGAGACCATTTTCAGATAATTTGGCTGGACAAACCATCGTTATGACAAGCCATGCCACATGCTGCTTTTAAGCCAGCTCTCCACATAGCCATTGCGGAATATGTAAAGGCAAGTGGCCAACAAATGAAATACTAATAACAGCAGGACTTTCTTTGGCCAGAAATTTCCATCTTCACAGCGATGCACTCGGTGAGAAATTAATTAGCAAGGCATTTATAGTGTGAATTTGTTAAAGTGCACATGGCTCAGTGTTTTTTGGGAAGCTCAGTCTATTGAACAAAACAGTAATACAAATAAAATAAAGCATTATTGCCAAGCGTGCAAGTTGTATCAATTATTTAAATAGGAACCGATTGGGACAATGGGAGATTTTAAACAGTGCTTCAGATTCTTGTTTTTTTTTAACATTGTTACTTAATTTTCCAGAATCATATATTTAAATAATGTGCTTTGTATTTACACATGTTACTTATATTAGGGATAAATGAACAAATACACAGAAATCCAAGTTTACTGTTTTCTTAAGGAAGCTGCTCTCATTTGATAAAAGATCTGTTAAACCACCAATATTCAAACCATTTTGCTGCCTCCTCTCCTTATCACCGCAGCATCCACTGTAACCCAGGAAATAACTTTGTCTCAAATTGAGCAGCTTTATGTCAACGATGTAGTAAATGGGACTTGCCTCCCCAAATATAATGTTAATATATAAATATCAGCATTCAGTAGAAAATTACCATTTCAACTGTTGTGGACTAGGCAGAAGGGTGGGAGAAGCTGTCGTAAGATAGAGATTTTGTCCAGTTCATACCCATTTATAGTGCAGCAGGATGAGTAATAAACTGTTTCTGTTGCCATTTAAAACTTTAAATGGTATGCTGTATCATCATTTCAGTGTTCACGCTTTTACATTTTTCAAAACATAGATAAATAATGTTGGAAACTATATAGATAATATATTTACATAGAAGCTATATAAATCTCATCAACTACCTTATTGAAAATTACTTAGACATGATTTTATGAGATCCTAATAGGTTGGACTTGATGGACTAATGTCTTTATTCAACCTCAAATACTATGTAACTATGTAACTATATATTAACCAAAAAAGATACCAACATTTACACACAATACCTAATTAAAAAACAATAAGTGCCACCTTTCTCTCTAGTCCAACCAGATATATTCATGTTGGTAACATCCAGTAATATACATTGAAGTTTAAATGTACAGCAGTCTCATCTCTTTTCAGAATCAATGTCAATTGTACATATATTTTAAAGTACAATGCAAAAAAGGAGTAATACACTTGTATGCTAGTTGATAGAGAAGCACAATTCATGATCCATGCTGTTTTGTATTAATAGTTTTGTCCCTCTAGTCCATATGGTACATAAAGATATAATATGTTTGTTGTCCTCATCTATAGTACCTGCTAGCAGGGAACATTCATGGCAAGTTTTAGAAGATGGCACAGCCCCATATATAGCACCTCTACATGTGGTTGTGCATAATAGGTTTCTATCATAGTCTGTCCAGTCACCTGCTAATAACTTGAATGCCTTCAACACTTGAGTGCCTATGTAGAATAAAACAGCACTTATCTTTGATGTTCGAAATTATGACCGTTCACATCACATCACTTGTTATATGCTTGTTGTGCATAGAAAACCCCCAGGCAGTAAGATGGATGCAGCAAATTGAGAGCAGGTGGCATGAACAGCAGGGTATACTACCCAGACATCTCTGATGCATCTCTCTATAATGGCGTCATCTTTGTTTTAAAATTGCGAATTGTGTGTAAATGTTTTTTTTCCGTTAATATATTTGCAAAATAATGATGGAAAAGTAATCTTTAATAAGGTAGTTGGTGAGATTTATGTGCACTTTTTGTAAATATATTCTCTAGAAAGTTGGATTTTTGGGGGAAATTATCTCATTGATAGCACTATATGTTATATAGGTTTATTATGATTATACACAAGCATGGACCCAAATGTATGAGATATATTCTAATATAATGTAGGAAACTTACACCAGCTACCAGAGCAGGTATACATTACCTGACTTGCGATCTAGAAAAAAAATCTAATACCATCTGAGAATCATATAACACATAAATAAATATATATACATTGTATGTGTGTGTTTTATGTTCATGTGCTCTCCAAATTTAAACCAAGAGCTGTTTTCTGCTCTTATTTAATCCCTTGGTAATGCAGGTCATCAAAAGTAACCTCAGACTACATTTCCAAAATTCATATTATTTTCAGAGACCTTAAACGATGATGTTAATATTTTGTTATGTTTTATTATCTTTGTAAAATGGAGTCATGGATTACTGTTCTCCCTTGAAATAAGCAACTTTGTAAACTCTTGTGATAAGATGTCAGTTTCTTTCTTTGTCCACTGGTGTCCTGACTTGCTGCTCTGTCTTGATATGACCCACTTTATTAACTCTCCTGGATAAGTGTCAGTTCTTTTTATTGTGCTCTAGTATCCTGATTTGTTTTGCTGTCTTGGTATCACCCACTTTAATAACTCTTCCAAATAGGTGACAGTTCTTTTTATTGTACTCTGGCGTCCTGACTTGCTGCTCTGTCTTTGTATGACCCACTTTTTGAATTCCTCTGGATAAGTATTTATCTCTTTTTACACTGGTCTCATGACCAGGCATGCTGCTTTCACTTTGCATGACCTGCTTTTTTTTTTTTTTAAAGGTGTCCGTTATAGTAGCTGGATAGGATAGCCATAGCTTATTGTTCCATGCATAACAAGTAAACGTATGAGTTACTGCAGTCTAGTATATTTGTGTGATGTGTCCCATTCTGCCATACTGTTATCACCTTTTCACTCTCCAGCCTTAGTCAAAAGCCCTAAAAAATTACCACTAAAACACCATAAGTCCCCATTTTGTTAATTTGTACAAATTTTAGGCCTGAAATGCACAAATCTACGCAAAGAATGTTTAGATTCGCTCAGTCTTCCTTTGCTTTTGTCTTAGCCTGATCATTATCTGTTCTTTATATACATACCTTTTTTTAAATTAAAAATGCTGTTCTCTAGAGTAAACAGTTTAAATTTAATAAGGTTGCATGTAAATGCATCATTTCTGAGGAAAGCACTTTTAAACAAAAATTACAAGAGGATAAAATATTGGTTTAAGAGGGCCATACAAATATAGTTAATTGAAAAGGAAAAGGAACACAGACACATTTTTTTTGCATAAATTATCAAGTTGTTATAAAGAAAGCATGCAGCATCTGTTATAAAATCAGAAAATGTACAGAGTTGTCCAAATAGCTTGTGATACTTAGAATATTAAGGTCTATATTGTTAATGCTTGAATTAAAAATGTTTTCTCAAGAGAGAGGATATCATTTGCAAAGTGCCTTTAGCGTTTTGCATAAAAATAGCTCAACATCTTTGTGTATAACCAACCGTGCTGTACTTTTTTTATATTATTTGTTATTTGCACAGGAATGTGCCTTTAGGGATTTTTGTTTTGTTTTGCCATGGTATCTTGTTTTGCATTGTGCTGTGCAGTGACCTGTCTTGACATGCTTTCCACGGTATACTTACCTCAAATCCCATTCAGCATAAAACCAAATTAATGTCTGTGTACACATGCAGGAGGATGTCAATATTCACTACCCTTCTTCCAGGAGAAGCCATTGGGCATTGAGAGACGTGCCTATTTATATGTTATATTCATAGATACTGAAAGCTGACGGAGAATGCTTAAATTGACTCTTTGCAGAATCAGACTGGTAAATCATTCAAGAAGTGAATATCTTTGTGGAGCTGTAGTTCTTGAAATTTACCCTTTTTTAATATCTATTGCAAAGGAACTGTGTCGTTGACTCCTATCTTTGCTCTCTTGAAGAGCTATGGCATCCAAATAATCTTCTGCATCTTACACCTTTCTGGATGTGTCCTTCACTATGCTCTGTATTTTCATCCTCTGGGACCTATATCACTACTGTGTAAAACAAAAATAAAAGATCATGGTTCTGCAGATTTTGATTGGTATAGTAAGGCATACCTCCCAACTTTCTGAGATAAGAAAAAGGGACACTTTCTACAACACAATGTATTTAGGCAATCAAAACACCCTTGTCATGTACTCAGTTATGCGGACAATTAAACTGGACCTTTACCCCTTTGACTAAAAATAATATCAGCATACAACTCTGTTTTGCTGATATAAAAACATTTTAAATTCATGAGCTAAACAAAAGTATTTTTATTTTACTTACAATTTCTTTTTTTCCACTTTCTGGTCCACTTTTACACAAATGATGTAATGTGCCCAAGCATTGCATCATGGGAAGGTTACATCAGCAGAGCATTGCTGGGAAATCTTATCTGTAATCTCATGAGATCTCATGGAAAGGCATTTAACTCCCATGAGATGATGTGCAAGGTCAATTATCCTAGTAATATGTGCCAGACTTCCAGTAAGTTAAGGGAGGTCTAGTAACTTAGTTAACATGGCCACTGTCAGAACTCTGGGGAATAAAAGGAAAATAAGGTATGCAAACAATAAAAGCCGTCAATTATCTAGAAGTATCTGCTTGTAGATTGTCATTGCTAAAGTTGCCTTTGTTGTTATTTTGTAGATATTGGTAAAGTTCTTATTTAAAGATTTATATGCCAAAAATTATCAGTTAAACCAGAATCGTTTTTTTTTTATAGCACCATTACTTTACTTTTATACTAACTTTTTTGAAATGGCAACCAGGGTAATTAAGTGATATGATAAAGGTTTTAATGCAGACTAACACTTTTGGTAGTTAAATAGTAACTATTCTTAGATATCTGTACATCAGACAAAAAAGAGGGACAACTGAGGAGGAATAAGGGAGAAAGGTATTTGGTTCCAAATGAGGGACAGTTAGGATGCATGGTAAGGCACCTTGTTTTTTTAGATAGGGGAGGACTTGGGTTACTTTTCCCTGATGACCCTAAATCAAAGCTGTTTGTAATGTTAGCCATGTACGGTCAAGCCTTTTGGAAAGAGCAGAGACATATGACAACCCCTGCTGGATTTTTACTACTATGCAGGGCTCTGCTAGAGGGGTTTCCACTAACATTACGCTCTGGGAACAACAGTGTTGCCAGACAGGGAAAATCTGCAAGAAGAACATAAGCAGAACTCAATTGTTGACAGGGGTACTAGCTTTCACCTAATTGATTAAAACATTTACCTGTTCCTGTTCAGGGTATCCCCTAACTTCCTGTCTGGGATTATGTTGTCAGAAGAACAGAAAGTGAGTTGAAATATCTCTAATACTCCATATAGCAGTAAATAACAAGAGTTCTAATCCTTCCCCACTCTACCCCAACCCCTCCCCCCCCCAAAAAAAAAATAGGCTTGACATACATTTTGAATTTGATATACGCAGACTAGTGTTGCGTGGCAGTGAATGTCTACGCATTGTTATTAAACCTACATTGCTTTAAGACTAGGCTTACAATGACTTGTAAGCACTACCAACACTCTACAATCAGTCCCTGATGACATAACATTATGACCATTATGATTATGTGGATAGCCAGGTGCATGTGTTTTGCTTACCTGGGAAACAGATGGCACCAGGATGCACTAAGGGAAGAAAGCAAGTTGGCAGAGGCAGTGTGATGCTGGGAAACCTTAGGTCCATCTAATTCATGTGGATACTATTTTACACATTCCACTTATCTAAACATTGTTGCTGACCAAGTACACACTTCATAGAAAAGTTTCCATGATTATTCCACTATAACATCTCTTTTGAGTGCTAGTAGGCCTTTAACTAAAAAGAAAAAAGGGCAGCTTCAATTTAATTCAAAATCTTTTCATACATAAATGATTAAATTCATTCTTTTTCAGATGCCATTTCTACAAGGTAATTTTTACATATATGCTTTATTTTTGACAATCGAGAATAAAAATGCCATTACATCAGAAAACCTAGTCTGTAATCATAGTCATCAGCAGCACAAGGTATATTTTATTTACAGAAGCTGATCCTATTGTAATGGACAAGATACAGAATGCAGTTTTAAATTGTTTTCATTTTGCATCAACTTGGGGGAGGGGGGCTTAAGTGGAACAATGTGCAGAACAAAAAAAATTGCATATATGGTGCAGACTGTCACTAGCATCAACACAACAGTTTTCCCCCTATAATGTAGTTTTATGAACACATCAGTTTGCTTTCTAACATATTTTATTACCTGTTGATTCCTCCAGTAGAGGCATTATTTTTCCACTTCTTTATTAAGGTGACACCCTGTGGACAGGGAATTCTCAAGTAGGCTATGAATGATGCAAATTTTAGAAAGTTCATCAACAACATTCGCACAGGGGGTGCCCCAGTTGGCACCCTTCCACCCGGCATCCCTTGATCAGCTGATTGAAAGAGCCAGGTTGGAAAATTCTTGGCCGAATGGCAAATGGCCACCGCTCACTGTCAATGCAAACTAGCAGGGAATTCCTCCATCCACATGCGTTAGCTTTGATGGATGAATTTGTTATATTTTCTTTGTTCAGCCTGCTGGTTGAATGAAGAAAATGTACAGTAACCGTGTATACCCAGCTTTAGATGAACATGTAGTTTTAAATAGAGATTTAATTTGAGTCTAAGTCCAGATACCATTTTAAGCAAATACAGTGACAGTTTTTCCTTTTGAAAAGGGTTTAAACCGGTGGTTCTCAGCCTGTGTAACCTCAAGACCTTTTGTCCCTGATCATTAAGTTGCGATCCAAGTTGCATGGCATTGCGGTACTATGCATTCTGGTACGGGCGATCAAACTGTGAGTGGGAAATGTGTTTGGGGTGCCATTCAAATGAATGGCAACGCCACGCACATTCAGCACCAGAACGCGCGGTAGGTTTGATTGTGTGTTACAGTGCGGGACTGTGCGATAAACGCTCTGTACTAGTGTGAATGGGCCCTCAATAACACTGACAGACACACACAACCACAGACACACTCCAAACAACATTTTTTTTAAAGATCCACCCAGTCTCCCTACCTTACGATAACTGGAGTGGATCCTCAGCCAGTGGTCCAGTGTTGGTTGCTGTGCTGAGATGAAGCCCCATCAATATGTACATTGCTTGTACAGCTCCCTTACACACCCTGTAGAGATGTCAGGAGCCATAATGTGACATTACTCCAGTCCAGGCACCTCTACAGGGCACACAAGGATGCTGTAAGCAATGCACGTATGGATGGAGCTCCCTCATAGCCATATCCCCAGCCAACTCCACCTAAAGCTCAAACTCGGCACCGAGCGGCATATTTTGAATGGCTGCTTGGCACGAGAACTGACAGTGCTGTGTTAGGTGGAAGCTGAGAAGCTTCTCACGTAGCATAGTGGAAGGCATGCTGTGACCCACTGAACACAGGGTTGTGACACACTTTTGGCTAAGTTCAGTTTTCTGACCATGTTTCATGTTACACCCATATAAAGGGAGTACCATGAAAAATAGTCATATTGCAGCCACCCCCTATCCATTCGTCCTTCCCCCACTTACCTAATTACAGGGATCTTTTTCCCACAGGCTGCTGCTGGTATTTGAAATCAGTATGGCTGTGCTTGGCTACCCCCACACATCCATGATACTCATTCACAGGTCACTTGACAAAATATATGAATGGAGAAACTACAGATCCTATTAGCCACCACAGCAGTGGAACTTATAGTTTAAATAGAATACAAGTGCAGTGTTATGGATGAAACTGACAATCTGCAGGAGCCAGAACATTACACCCACAATATACTGATTCAAGTTGCAATGCTTTACTGGCTCTGATGCAAAAAAAAAATGGCCATTTATTTCTATTATGAAGACGTGTGCATTTATTATATTTATACAAAAGGTGGAATTATCCTTTAAAGGGAGTAATAAATACATCGACGGGCAGGATCAACAGGTAATAAAACTCTGTTACAAGGGGGTTCACAAAGCCATCCCTATAATGAGACAGCCTGGGGTGGTTGCCTCAGATGGCATCTCATTGGTTAGCAATTGGGTGGTGGGGGCACATAATTCCAGTTACTAAGAGCTCTTAGCAACCTGTGACGCTCTGTGTGGCTTCCCGCCCAGCTCACTGATGTTAACCATTGTCGGAAGCTGAGCTGGATGCGCTCTGGCTGGCATCCCGCCAAGCTCCTGACAACCAGTAACTTAAGTGAGCTGGGCGGGAGGCTGGAAAGAGCCGCACATTATTGTGTCCCCCTATCCCCACCCAGTGTACTTCTCTGCCAGCACAACCCCACCTCCACAAAACGACATCACCTCATGTGTCAAATACCTTAGTGACAGCCCAGTATGTTCAGAATACCAAAACTGCTGTATTAATGCTTGTGATAGATTACATCCTATATGTGCTTTTTGATTTTTCCCATGTTTCCACTTTAGAGTGAAACTCTCTAGATAGAAATATGAGAGCTTCCATTGCTGAGTTGCTATTAACAGATGCAGAATCCAGGACTGTCATCCTGATTCTGACATCACTACTAGGGATGAACCGAACACCCCCGTGTTCGGTTCTAATTCGAACATGGAAAACGTTCTAATTCGAACTTAGAACTCAATGTAAGTGTATGGGGGTATAAAATTAAATTTGCCCATTTTGAAGCCTTATATGCAATTTATTAGCCATAAAAAGTGTATGGGGATCCGGGTACTGCTTATTTAAAGGAGCAGTGATTTAACATCACTTAAAATGAAACATTAAAAATGAAAAATTCCTTTAAATATGGTGCCTGGAGGTGTCCCCTTTCACTGTCTGTAATGTGGCGCATCTGTATGATGTATAGAACCTGCTGAAGCAAAAATTACATTTATAAAAAAAAATGACATTTAAATTGCCGGTAACTGTGTATTGGTAATTTAGTGATTCTCTAATGTATAGAACTCTAATATATACAGAAGTCTGATATATAGAAGTATGATATATAGAGCTCTAATATATAGAACTCTATTATATACAGAAGTCTGTATTATACTATATATAGGTCAGGTGCAAGCCTGTAGCCAATTACAGTTTCGGAGGGCGCAGTGCATTTTGGGATGTTCCGCGGTCGAACAGACCGCGAACATCCCGCAATGTTCGGCGTTCACCGAACGCTAGAACAGGCTATGTTCGAGTCGAACCTATGTTCGATTCGAACATGCAGCCCATCACTAATCTACAACTCTGCCCCAAGCGACATCACCAAACTTGTTTCACAATTTTACCCAAACCATCCTCTTCCCAAGACCTCCTGTTCTCTAGTTCCCTCATCACCTCCTACCATGCTCTCCTCCAGGACTTATTCAGAGCCTCTCCTATCCTCTGCAACTCCATACACCAATCTGCCTGAAGTTAGATGAGTGCATCGACCTGGAAAATGGCCACTCAGACATCTAGCACTGCATAGACATAGAAGTCTATGCAGTGCTGGATGACTGAGTGGCTAATTGCCAGGCTGCAGGAACCAAGGGAAAAAGTTCAGCGTAAGGTTGGAGCTAAGTAACCTGTCTGCGTGATTTGCCACTCAGATATACAGCGCTGCCTAGACTTTTATGACTATACTGTGCTGGATGTCTGAGTGGCCAGTTGCCACATTGATCCACTTTGACACAGGGAGATTATTTAGCTCTAACCTCCAGACCATACACAGGACTTTTTCCCTTTGTTCCTGTTTGGGGAGCAAAGGGGAAGGTAAGAATGAGCAATTAAAAGTAAGGAAGTAGAAAGGGTCACCCGCCCTCTCCATACCTGGGTATTTCTCATAGTTCTTGGGGTAGGGGAGTGGTAAGTATCATCAGTGGGGGCAAGGAGGGTGTGGCCTATTAAGTGGACCCACTAATTTGTGCTGAAGTGCAGGTTCACTTTAAGTGATGAAAAGAGTCAGTTTATACATCAGTACCTGGACACTTCATAGTACACTAGTATGTGAATGATCAAATAATACAGAGCCGGATAGAGATTTACTGCAGAGCTCATGGTGATAGATTTCAGATGCTATTAATCTGACATATTTCACATTCTCTCAAGCAGTACTGACAGCTGTGGTGAAGCCCTGGAGTCTTGTTTCTCCTCTCTGCTCTCTGTTATGATTGGTAGAGGGAAAGATTGACAATTCTCTTGGCTGCTGTTTACTGAACAGTGAGACACGCCGAGGTTCGAACAATTTCACTTTCAGTGAGCAAATATTCTAGAGACTTCACGTAACTTGTATTACCCAGCTTCAGACAGGTCTTCTCTATTGTCACATCCAAAGGCATGATATATGTGACAGGTACCTGTAGTAAAATATGTAAAGCGTTCTTCTACTCCACATATGTGGAAAAATTGCTGTATTAGGCAAGTTATAGCTAAAGAACTGTCAAGAGTAAAAATTATTGACTGCCACTGCTGAGCTTCCTCTTAAAAATGGTAGTTTGTGTGGCTGTTATGCTGATATTCTGAATATATATCTATATATCTATCTATATATATATATACACACACACACACTAGAGAGGCCAGATTATTATGACCACCCCATGAGTACTTAGTTGGGCCACAAGATGACTCCACGAGAGGACTTTGTTGGGCCGCCTCTTGACACTGCATTGTTGCCCTTCTGTTGTCTTGTACCAGTCTTGCCACTTTCCGTTCTGCCCTAACATTGACTAGTCACTGACGGCCACAATTTGCACGTTCAGACCAGGGGCGGATCCAGAGTCTAGTCTGAGGGGGGTACTGCCAGAAAATAAGCCCCCCCCCCCATCTGGCTCTTCCACTGCTCCTGTGCCACCCCTTTCCCCTGTCCCC
>NW_017306601.1:740576-751338 GCF_000935625.1 Nanorana parkeri
TGACTTAAAGTCTTTCTAAAAAACCATCATTGGCCCTGGATCATTGATCCCACAGGGTATGTGAACCAATTGTTGTTAGTGACAACCACCGTATAATTGTTGAATGATGTGATGTGTCAAATCCAAAGAGGACTGTTCAAAAAGTATTCGAAAAAATATCCCAAAAAAAAAAGGTGTTCAAAATAAGTTCTGTGAACTATATTGGGGATAGGGGTTAATACCACATATATCCCCTCGAAAGGTACACAGGATAGGTGCAGACAGCCTTCTCTCTCCAGCCAGGATTGGTGGCTCCTCCCTCCTATAGCGGCCCGAGGTCCTCCCTCTCTCCCCTCCTTTGGATACAAGGCACTGGACGGAGCATTTCCCTTTTGGAGGACTATCTCTCCACCTAGGCTCCATAAGAAACCTAGACCCTCAGTAAGCCACTCCATTTGGGTGGGTAGGTCATAATCCCCTGAAGAAGCCAAGTTGCGAAATGCGTAGGGAATGGACTTATAGAATATATTGATTTATTATGGTTATGTCTGAACATGTTTAATGGGTCTATGCCTCTGGCTTAATTTTGTTTTTAACTGGTTGCAACTGCCGTTGCTCCCTTTCTTTTATTCAAATGTGTATGTATTTTGTACTATATGTGATATTTAAATAAAAATCTATTTTCAAAACTTCAAGCCATGGTGTCATATCGCTCAGAAACCCCGGTATCTTTCCTGTTTTGTAATTAATATATTTTAGGGGGAGAGATTACACCTGGGGGGCCATGGGCCTGGCTACCCACAACTGTCTTGTACGTTCTGTTATAAAACATTTATTCTTACCCATATTTTTGGTAAAACATAAAAGTCGGGATCACGTCGGGTAAATAGACACCAAACATGTCAAGCCTTAAAATTGTGTGTGCCCGCAAAATCGCAAACAACGCCCATAGGCGACGCTTAAAATGCTTTTACTGATCATCAGTTTAATGTTATCAGTGATTAATGGCCCTAAAATTATTGCTCTCACTCCGATGTTTGCGGCGATATGTAACATGTGCGGCACAATAGGTGCAATCGTCTTTTTCTCACATAGGCGCACCCGACGCATATCTGCGTGTGTATGTGGGGGGCGGGGACTTACATTTTTTTTTTCTTTTTTAATTTGTTTGTGCTTTATTTTTTTTAATGATTGTTTAATTTTTGTATGACTTTTTTTTTACACACAACTTTATTGCTATTACATCGGGGCTAAGAAGCCCCCTATGTGATAGCCAATTTACATGACAGGTCCTCCTTATGGAGACATCAGGGTTCCCCAAGACCACTAATGTCACCTAGGAATCCCCAGAGAAGCTGATGAAGCAGATATCGGCTTCATCAGCTTCTGTAGCTGGAGAGTGACACTGAATGCAGGAAGTGATGTAACGTACATCACTTCCTGCATTCGGGGACTGAGAGAAGATCAAAGGGAGACCGTATACTGAACTCCCTTTCATCTCCTGTCACAGAGCCATGTCGGCAGTGACAGCTGCTAATACAAGCAATCAGGCATCTCTAGAGACGCCTAATCGCTTGAATGTAAAGCTCCCGGCCGGCCGTGTAATTACAACGGCCAGCCAGGGAGCTGCTCGTTGGGATTTTTCAAGCCTTGCCTCTGATTCTCGCACACGGCCGGGACATACTGTCAAGCTGTCACAGAGTTAACTGCGGTTCAGTGTAAAAAAACGGCATATTACTTGTTCTGTGATGTTTTTTTACACTAAACCGCAGTTAACTCTGTGACAGCTTGACAGCTGTATTTCCCGGCCGTGTGCGGGGATGTACTCCTGTCACTGGTACGGTACCGCGGGTGGTAGCGGCTCTCTCTCTCAGAGGGGGGCAATTGTCCCTTTGCCCACCCCTGGATCCGCCAATGGTTCAGACCCAGATTTTCGGCTGACAGTCCAGTCTTTTAACACTTTAACAGCTTCTCTTGAACATTTAACGAATTCTGCTGTTTTGCTGATACTCGCTCCATGGCTTGAGCGCCAACAATCATCCCACGTTCAAAGGCTGTTAAATCGCGTTGTTTACCCATATCTTCAGAAAAAAAATCACTTCTACTGTCGTGGTAAACAACATGCTTCCCTATTTATAATGGTCTGACCCTCTACCAACTTCAGTGCAAAATTATAGCTAATCTGCCTACAAATGTCAGGTGGTCATAATAATCTGACCACTCAGTGTGTATATATATATATATACATGGCTCTAAATGTGTACTGAGCCCTGATTGGCACAGTCTTACACCTGAACTGCGGGCAGGTGCAAGACTGTAGCCAATTACAGTTTCGGAGGGTGCAGCGCATTGTGGGATGTTCCATGGTTGAACAGACCGCGAACATCCCACATTGTTCGGCGTTCAGCGAACGCTAGAACAGGCTATGTTCAAGTCGAACCTATGTTCGTACAGGACATAGCTCATAGTTCATACAGGACAGGAGCTCAGAATTGTTTGACATCTCTGGCTGTTATCTCCAACACAGTGAGTCATTGACCTGGAGCAAACAGCTGGTACCTATTAAGATAAAAACAAAAAACAGATATCACAGCTCCCTTCTTTCTGTTATTAAAGGATCACTTTAAGCAAGAATCTACAGGCAAGTAACTTATCAAATCATTTGTACTCTACTATAACCACCAGGAAACAAAATATGGATATTATGTTTAAAGGTATCATTTTTACAAATGATAGTTGATGAATGACACCTATGACCAGCATAAAATTAAACATTTATTTTTTTTGGATAGAGTTGTAAAGTGTTAGACACTCATTTAAGTTTTTATGGCAAACCATGGTCACTGAAACAAGATTTTAGAGTTGCCAACAGAACATTTATTTAATTATACGTCTATTTTATGTACATCTACACTTCTGGATTGAAAGTATTGCCTCTATTGCTAAAACCCTCCCACTGTAAGCTGCAGTGTCTGGGAGGGTAGTGTGTGAAGCACAAGTGAAGGAGGATTTGGTTCTGCCAGGGAAGGAAATACATTTTTGTTTACCTTAAGCTTTTACATTAAATAGTAACTAGATGTGGTATTTGTTTGGACGATGATACAGGAGACTTCAGTTCTACTTTGAGTCACTGTATTTAATGCATTTTTTAGTATGCCTTAAATTAAGTGTTAATATCATGAACATTTTGCGACTTCCCGTGAAGCAGGGTCATAAAACCACCGGGGATGTTCCTACATTTGTAGAATATATTATGTTTAAAAGTACAACGGTGTGAACAAGGAGACAGAAATATATATATTTTTAGGCTAAATTGGAACGTTTGATTGGCATATTAAAATAAATATTTTTAGAGGACAATGGACTTTTATTATAACCTGCTGTTTAATTGTGCCACATATTTCTGTTTGCTATAGTAAAAATGACTTTTCTCAGTGTGACTGAGAAAACAAGGGCAACCTTCAAGTTAATTAGAAGCGCTGTAGTATGTGACCAACTTCGAAGTTCTTGTTTTAGAATTCGAGTTCTTCAAAATGATCTTATTTAAAATTTTAATTACAGTTACACTAGACTTTAGAAACTGCTGATAAAAAAGGCATTTGCTATGAATTATATGTATGTGTTTATTTTTCTTACAGGCGGTAGAGACCAATCTTGCTTCAAAGGACAGCCACTGGGTTTATGTGAATGAGGTAAGCAGACGAAATCCTACACCATCTATATTGTTAGCATGTTAGAATATGAATAGCTCCAGGGAGTTGGTGATGCTCGGTTGCAGTGTGCACTATTAACACAACATTTGAACAAATAGTCAGAAAAAAAATTGATCTTAAGTTCAATATGCATGTTAAATGTGTAGATACTAAAAGAAATGTGGGCTCTTGTAATGCACTTTTTGCATTCTCATATATACTTCAAACAAACATATTAATATGTATGTCTCTTGTAGATTGATAGAGAATGTGTGAGCAAGTAATGCCAAATTCATTAAATTCATTTAAATGTAGCTCTTGCCTGTCATGTGTCACCTAGAGCACACGATCTTTAGCTACCAGCCACGGGAGAATGCAAAGCACCTGTTTTTAATGTGATAGACTTAGTCTGGTAGACTGGTTGACTTTTATAATGGCATAAAAGGATAAGCTAAGCACACAAACAATTGTGCATTTCTATTGAGCTGATATGTATGTATGCATAATTACATGAGATAAGCCATAAGAAAAACCTACTTAATCCATTTTTTACAGTGACTTCAGGTGGATATTAAATGTACATTTTAAAGTGCAGCTAAAGCCAAAACTTTCTTTTTAGTTTTGGATAGAGTGGAGAGGGATTAGAAGACCTGTCAAGTTTCTATTGCCATCTCTGTCTCTGTTATGGAGCTTCACCCTTTCTAGTTGTCCTAGTGACTGTTATCAGTGAAAGTAAAAGAAAATCCCAAAGTCCTGGTTGTTACCAGCTCAGGAATAGAGGGGAAATCTTCCAATGGGCACACTAGTCCTGGTGACCCTGCTGGCCACCAGGGATTTCCCTCTGTTTAGGGGGATTTCCCCTCGCTTCCTGTTGTGAATATCAGACAGTAAGTGAAGAGAAATCTCCTTAAAGGGACACAGAGGGACAAAAAATAACCCTCCCTTATTTTATCCAAAACTAAAACAAAGTTTTGGCTTCAGTTCTACTTAGGGCTGCAGCTAACGATTATTTTCATAATCGATTAGTTAGCCGATTATTAAGTTCAATTAATCGACTAATCGGATTAAAAAAAAGGGGCTCCAGTGATGGACTACTAGTTTCTATTGAGATTGTGGTCCATCACGGGAGCAAGCATGGCGTGGTGGAAGTATGGTGTGGAGTGTGGTGTGCAATATAGTACATTATACAGCGGAATACCAGCAGCTATAAAGAGGGCCAGACGCATGTCCTCAGCGTGGCGTAAACGGCGTCGGGTGAGTGAGTATACCAGTGTAAGCATGAGCGGCTTAACTGACGTGGGCCTGGCGTACGCGGCGGACGTAAGCAGCGGGGGCGAGCTGGAAATTTGAATTTTAGCCGACAAATCGACGATGGACAACGTTTTCCATCGTCGATTTTAATCGACTTAAATCGAATAATTGTTGCAGCTCTACACTATATAATTTTGTGATCCGTCTGTCACAAAAATATTTATTCAGGACGTTTTAGAGTAGACAAATTGTTTAGTGATTGAAGATAATTTTTTTGGCCGTGTACTTCAAAGGGAGCACGCCCCAAATTAACAGATAATAGCTAGATTAAAAAGATTCTACCTCAAGGTGTGCAAAAACCTTAGGTTTTAAGAAATACTAGAAGGGGCCATCTGAATGAATTGTTAATCATGTTTTGAGGTAGAATCTTTTTAATCTAGCTAAATTGTTTAGTGATGCAAGGGTAAGGCACTGAAAGGTTGAGGGAGCCTGCCATACCAGCGCCGAGTGAGGGAGCTCATGGAGGAGAGCAGCGGCGTGCGGGGGGCGTGGCTTATTCGTCCTGTGGGCACGGCGGGAGCAGCGTGCGGTGGGCGTGGCTTATGTCCGCCCGGCGCAGCGTGACGGAAACAGCGTGTGACGTGTGCTTCAGGCCGCGTTTGGAGCCCTGAACAGGGAAATCAATCGATAGCCGACGAATTGACGATCGAAAACGTTGGCAACGTTTTCAATCGTCGATTTTAATCGACTAAATCGATTAACTGTTGCAGCTCTAGTTCTACTTAAGTGTAGCTCTGTAATCACTAATGCAACATGATTGTATTTTTGACATGCAAGCAGTGTAGGTATCCATTTTTAATAGGGATGAACCGATACCTTTTTATGGTATCGAGTACGAGTACCAATATATTTTTTTTTCGGTACTCGCCGATACCGAACAACGGTACCGGGAGTCCCATTAAGAAAGTCAGGCAGCGTGAATATACTCGCCCAAATACTCGGCATCAATACTAGTATCGGTATCGGTGCATCCCTAATTTTTAACAAAGTCAACTGTGTAGTCTTTACAGCAGAGCTCAGGGATGGGGGGCAGAAGCAGCAAAAGCAGCCAATCCAGTGTTCTGCAGTGCAAGTAGCATGCTAATAGGAAGAGAGCACAGGACAACGGAGATGAGCTAATCATGTGCTGCTTTTTTTATTGTCCAGTCATAGTGTGGGGGTGGCAAGGAGGCCTGTTGGTGGAAGGGAAACTTCAGCAGAGGAAGATCATGTCCCCTCCCCTGCTAAACAATGTTGTGCTGTAATTTAAATCTCAGGACTGTTTGTAGAACAGTTTTCATTTGCATCTCATCTGTGTATCTAGCTGTTTGCTAAGTATAGCGGTAATGTAGTTAACATTGAGTTGTAAGTAGATTCAACATTTAGTGCCCAACTCTATTTTACTTATTTTAATAAGGGATTAATTGAGGCATTTGGTAAATAATTTAGTTTAGTGGGGTATAAATGTGGAAATCATCTCTTAATGTCAATACAATAGTCTGCTTTTCCACTTCTTCATCTCTATGTATATGCACTGTTAGCAGTTTGGTTTGTTGGTGCACAATATGTAAATTATATCTTCATAAAGGTGAGTCGCTCAGAATCATTGGTGGCCTGATGCTGTCTTTGAATCAAAATCTCTGAGAATATTAGCAGGAATGTAGTGCATTTCATACATAGCTGCCAAAAGCACAGATAGGGCCAGTTCATTACTGTACAGTAAGACACATTTATTTGATAACATTTTTAGATATTCAAAATTTTAGTAGTTTGAAATCCAGACCCTTATCTAGTCATGCAGCCTGGCTGGGCCTGGCCAGGAAAAGGGGGGGCTGCAGCTTTTACTCTTGAATCATATCAATCCACATGCTAATACTTTGCCATGCCATACTATAGTTTGATGTGTGTGTGTGTGTGTGTGTGTGTGGGGGGGGGATTACCAGAATTTGGAAGTCCTGTTTAGAATAAGGGGTCCCCAGATGTCCAACCATACCACCATATGAATGAGTAATGGTTACATATTTCCCCTAGTTACTCATTCACAAAAATATCAATGTAAATGAAAACAGACACCATGCAAAAAGTCCTTTATTAGAAGAATAATCGTAACCCTTCAAAATAAGTAATGTCCCACAATGTAAATCCAATGTCAATAATGCTGTTCAGAAATGGAGATCCAGTGTCAGTCACAATGAGTGACAGTACTCTTCCTCCAGACTCCTGTTTCAAATGACAGCTCCCCGGCACCGCAGAAATGTGAGCAAAGCACTGGAAAATCTGGCCAGGAAACAAGCTGGCAAGAATCTGTTGTTTATTTGTGGTACTTATACAACCATTAATTCAATTAGTTCACTTTGTATAGTACATGTTCTTTGGTCCTCAAAAATCTGTCCATGCCATGAAAGGGCTAGTTGGTTGTTCCACCCCTGCTCCCAAGCCAAAGGATCCCAATCCTTGCCTGTTACAAATGCAGGTTCTGCTTCCTGCTCGGTTTTCTGCAGGATATATGCAGTAACACACTCAAAATTCTACCGATAGCTAGCAACCATATAATCTTTGGCCAAAGAAGAAAAGAAAAAACTTTATCTTTCATTTCCAGAAAATTAAAGATAAAACATGCATTATTTTTGTTGGTCACAGCTTGTATTTGAAAAGTTAGAACTTAGAACAAATTTCTGTTGTACATTAATGACGCATTGCCATAAATATGTTTTGGAATGGAAACTGCATCAAAACTCAAGAAGTGACTATAGAGCCCTCTGCAGAACAGAATGTTCCAGTAAGAACAGATCATGTGATCCTCAATGAAACTGTTCTTTTCAGCATTTCATTCCTTTTTCTATTGATGCGGTCAACGCACATCACAAAAAAATACATGATGACCATACTCCTGTACAAGTGTGCACACCCTAGTATAACAGACTAGACGTGCAAACATTTTTGGTTCATTTCGTATTTTATTTTTTTTCAGTATTCAGGTCCAAAAGTCAATTCATTTCGGGCTTCAGATTTGGATTAATCCGACATTTACATTTCCATTAATTTTGGATGCGTTAGATAATTACAAATACATTTTTGTTGCAGCAAAGTAACATTAGAAAAAAATTGAAATTTTTCTTTTTACAGTCCACAAAAAAACAATTAAAAAGCATGGGGTCCCCCCATTCATACCAGACCCTTTAGTTCTGGTAGGAGTTGTAGGGGGGACCTCAATGCCGAAAAAACAAAAAAAAGTGTGGTGTCCCACCTAAAATCGCTCACCAGACCCTTAATCCGAGCAGGAGCCTGGCAGAGCAGGAAAGGGGCTTCTTCCCCACATCCCTGGCCCAGTGGTTGGGGGGGTCTTCAGGCAGAGGGGCTTATCTGGGCCTTTTCATAAATGGAACACCCAGATGCTGCCCCCAATTGTAAATTATTAAGGGGTAGTTGTTACCCCTACTCATTCACCAAATAAAAACTGACAAATTGTAATTAAATGCACCACACCATAAACAAAAGTATTTTATTTAAAAAAAGTGTCCATCTATGTAATCCAAAGGTCAATCATATTGTCCAGCGATGTAGATGTTGATCCACGATGAACGATGGCCACCAACTTGCGGAAAGAAAAGACAACCCAACGCCCGCTGACCCGTCTAATTCTGACAAACTCTCACCACAAAATGACAGCTCTGAATAGAATGACAACAAAGGGGGAGTCCCAACTAGCATTCAGGAGCAGAGCTGAATGCTATTCAGGACTCAGATTTGGAAGAAGAGCTATCATAATGAGTCATTATGTTAAAGGGTTTCTAAACCCTCCGGTTTTATTTGCCCATATCTACTGCTAGCAAGCAGTAGATATAGGCAAAAGTTTTGGTTTTTTTTAAAACGCTTTAACAGGGGTTTAAACTTACCCTGTTTTCGCCATGCGCTCCCGCCCGAAAATCCGAAACTGTTCGGGTGGCCGCAAAGCATCTTGGGGCGGGCACATGCGCAGTTCGGATTTTCGGCTGGGAGACGAGCAGAGACGCAAGGTAAGTCTATGGACGCGTGCACTCGCATGCAGTCACCGCTGGATCGGAAGTGCCAGCAAGTAGAGAGGAGTCAGCATTGGATCGGAGAGCCACCGCACCGCTGGAGGGACAGATGAAAACATCAGGAAAGAAGAAGAAGATTGGATTAAGAAACCTTATTTAACCAGTTGACATCCGCGGTGTTAAACCCCCTTCCCATCCAGGCCATTTTTCAGTATTCAGCATTGACTCTAATGTCACTTTAAGGCTCCTTCCAAAATCAGAGCTACTATCATTGACAGCCCTTCTCCTGAATGTCAACAAATGGACGGAACAAGTCCTGTGATGTCATGACTCACTCTGCCCCTTTGTTGACATTCACGTGAGAGCTGTGATTTTGAGGTGCTGTTCATTGGGATTGGACCGGTCGGCGGGCATCTGGTGCCAGGTATTTTTATTAATTGTGATTGACATGCTTTTTTTGTGTTTTTGGCATTGGGGTCCCACTAAAATTTCTACCAGACCTAAAGTGTCAGGTATGAATTTAGGAGAGACCCCACACTTTTTTTATTGTTTCTGTTGACTGTCAAAAGTTGAAAAGAAAAATGTCACTTTTTTTAATGCCACTTTACTGCAACAAAATGTTTTTGTAATTGTCTAACACATTAGAAATGAATGAAAATTGACTCATTTAGATTGACATTTGGAAAATAATTTGGTTTCATCCCAAATTTTTGTTATCGTCAGATTCGTTATTTTTTCATTCAGAAATTCAGATGCATCTGAATTTCAATTTGGAACAAAATTACACATGTCTAGCAATCAACACACATCACAAAAAATACAAGATGACAATACTGCTGTACAAGTGTGCACACACTAGTATAACATTATACAATACTAACATGTTGTTTGCAGTGAACATTTACTATATTTTATAAACTTGCACCCGGATTAACTATATTTAGCATTGTTTCGAGTTAAATGTATTCAAATATTTGTATATAACATCATTCACTCATGAGTCATTATATTTGACATGCACTTATCTTTTCCTCATGTTCTCCAGGAAAAAAAAAAACAGATTTATTTTATTTGGAAATTAAATCTGTTCTGTATTCAGCATGAAGCAGTCAGCTCCAGCTAGACTGCCTCTTCTGATTTACATATGCAATAAGCTAATCCATCCAGCCCTCATGATAGCAGACAGAATACTTTAATTTAGAATAAGCTCCCCACGGCACATGTTAATAGACTATAGCCAAGTCAAACTAGTGTTGTGTTTATTCTTTTTTTTCCCTTATCCTAGACCTTCCATAAGCAGCTCCTGTGAAAAAGCTGAATACCTTCATTTTTAATAGTGTTTTTGTTGTCAGAACTTAATGTATCTTTGAATGAAGTATTTTTAAAAAATATAGATAAGTGAACCTAACAAGCATCATTAGATGCATGGTCCTCACAACCCTCAGTCCATAGTATATAATTTGTGCTTAATTATAGAATGCCTGCATTTTTTATCTGGATCTAATGATGTAATTAAGAGCAGGTAGGATTAATTTATCTGAAAGACTGTATTTTCCCAAGTGACTGCAGATGAAGTGGGTATACAATTGGACAACTATTCTGCGTCAAGCAAATTATGGAATATAAATGTGGTGTTTGTGTGTGTTTGCACATATACCACTTCAAAATTCTGTACATACACTCCTACAAATATAAGACAGAAGTTGATTGCCATGCACAGCTGCCCCAGATTTTGCCTGCTCCAGTTTTAATAAATCCCCCCCCCCCCCCACCACAAAAAAA
>NW_017306601.1:751353-760649 GCF_000935625.1 Nanorana parkeri
CAAACAATTATGCAATTTGTTAATAAAAATACTTTATTTTAAACAGGTCTGGCAAGACAGGCAAAAAAAACATGAGCAAACAAAAAGTCCTTGCTCCACTGAGCATTTTCTAAAAGGCACAACTGAATTCGGTAACTTTGAGAAAGACAGAAATACAATAAATGGATGCATAGACCTTTCAAATGTAGTTTTGCCCTTTTTGAGATAATTCTCTCCAACTGTCTCTCACAGTATATACTTTTACATTACATTTTACAATATACACACTGTATTACCAAGTGCAGTCTCCCAGCTTTAAGTTCCATCATATTGGAAGAAGGGTTTAGGAATTACAGCTTTTTAATATGTATCCCCAAAAGTAATTGGACAATTGATTCAAAAGCTGTTTCACTGACAAATTTGGGCTATTCCTTTGTTATTTCATGATCAATTAAGCAGGTAAAAATTGCGGAGTTGATTCCAGGTGTGGCATTTGGAAGCTGTTGCTGTGAACCCACAACATCCATTGAAAGGAGCTCTCAACGCAAGTGAAACAGGCATCCTTAGGCTGCAAAAAAACTGAAAGAAAACCTTTAAAGATAGCAGGACCATTAGGAGTTGCCAAATCAACAGTTTAGTACATTCTGAGAAATAAGGAATGCACTGGTGAGCCCTTCAACACAAAATGGATGATCATAGGATCCTTTCTATGGTAAAGAAAACTCCTTCATAACATCCAGCCAAATGAAGAACACTCTCCAGGAGGTAGTGATATCCCTATCCAAGTCTACCATAAAGAGAAGACTTCATAAGAGCAAATACAGAGGGTTCAAGAATAGAAAGGCCAGATTAGACTTTGTCAAAAAATATTTTAAAAAGCCAGCCCAGTTCTGGAACAGCATTCTTTGGACAGATGAAACGAAGATCAACCTGTACCAGAATGATGGGAAGAAAAAAGTATGGAGATGGCTTGGAACAGCTCATGATCCAAAGCTTTCCACATCATCTGTAAAACACAGTGGATACAGCGTGATGGCATGGTCAAGCATGACATTCTAGTGGTCACTAGTGTTATTTGATGAAGTGACAGATGACAGAAGCAGTCGGATGAATTCTGAAGTGTATGGGATATAGGGGTTGATTTACTAACCTTATAAACACACCACGAATGTGTATACACCTCTGCAGTGTGTTCCCTCCCAGCATGATCTATGGGTGGAATCTAAACACCTTTGTAATGTGTACACACCCAGCAGGTGTGTTGTGCAAAGTCCTGAATGAATTCCAAGGTGATGTTGGGTAAATTAGCTCTATGTTGTGTTGCTTGCGTTGATGAATGCAAGGAATGTAAATGCATGAGCTAACCATTTTTGTCTAAACTGTGAAGCAGCATTATATATGCATCATGTGCATGATTTTTCCATATATGGCATTAGTGGAAATATGCTTTTAGAGACTTTTTGGTTGATAAATACGTTTTGCTGTGTGAAAATCACACACACCTGGTGTGTGTGTGTTTAGGTCAGTAAATCACCCCCATATTGTCTACTCAGATTCAGCAAAGTTGATTGGATGGAGCTTCACTTTACAAATGGACAATGATTCAAGACATACTGCGAAAGCAACCCAGAGGTTTTTTTTAAGGCAAACAAGTAGAGTATTCTGCAATGTCCGAGTCAATCACCTGATCTCATCCCGATTGAGCATGCATTTCACTTCCTGAAGACAAAACTTGAGTCAGAAAGACCCAGTAAAAATCAACAATCAGCAACTGTAGACAACTACAGTAAAGCCTGGCAAAGCATAACAAAGGAAGAAACCCAGTGTTTGGTGATGTCCATGCATTCCAGACTTCAAGCAGTCATTGCCTGCAAAGGATTCTCAACAAAGTATTAAAAACTTACATTTTATTTATGATTGTGTTAATCTGTCCAATTACATTTGAGCCTGTGAAATAAGGGGACTGTGTATGAAAATGGTTGCAGTTCCTAAACATTTCACATGATATTTTTGTTCAACCCCTTGAATTAAAGGTGAAAGTATTCACTTCAATTGCATCTCGGTCGTTTCATTGTAAAATCCAATGTGGTGGCATACAGAGCCAGAATTATAAAAATTCTGTCAGTGTCCAATTATTTTAAGTCCTAACTGTGTGTGTGTATATAGTGATATAGATATAGTACACAGTATATCTCTGCCATTAACTGTAGTGTTGTTGGGTTCACATATTGCATAGGTAAACTCATTTAATCTGCTGGGATCCAACTAGAGGTGTTAGAAGGGTCTAAGGCACTTTCAAGTACCCCATCTAAGGTGAAATGTTATGGAGTGCTTTAGTGAACAGTGCTTTTTTCCTTTATCTGTTCTCGATGTGTCTTTTCTTCCCCTGTTTGCCCCTTCCCTTTATTTTCTTCTATCCAAGTCCATTGTGTCTGGAATATTCCTCTCCACTATGTAGAAAGATGCACTATCTGCCTACTATTTGTCCTGTAATGGCAAGAAGGATGCATAGTTTTGTCCCAATACTAGAGACTGAACAGTGCTCAGGGAAGCTTGTGTGTTTTTCTTTATATAAGAGTAGGTTTCTTCCTTTAAAGCCATACTTCACTAGACACAAGTATTTAGAACTCTAACCCTCTCTATAAAGTAGTAGTTGCATCTCTGAGACCCAGGGCACTTGGCTGGAAACCTATGGTCAATGTCCCAAATGCCACAGCATAACATTTCCTCTGCATCTTGGCAATAAAAAAGTGCTAGGAGTCTGTCAAACTCAAACCACTAACACTTTACCATTTTTTAAAATAAAATACAAGTTCAATGAGGGATTACTGTAAACCATGTATAGTTTATTGATGGTCCAAATATGTTTTTATGTGGACAAAGTTATTTTGTAGCACATATCCCAAGAGAGTACCTAAAATGTATTTTTAAATCTGTGCAAAATACTTTCTGTAGTGCTCTCCCCTTTCTTTGGTGGGGAGGGGCAGAGGGCAGAATTAATAATCAGGACAATTACTTTAAATGACAATTACAGGACAGTTACTTTTAAATGATCAATCTCATGCAGGAAAATATTCAATATTTTTTTCCATTCCTGTGTACATGATTGCGAGTGAAGACAAGTACATTTAATTTCACACTGAGAATCAGACAGAATCTGGCCCTTTGTGTATATATACTATTTGCTATGCAACCCTTGTGATTCCATTTCTATAATTAAAAGATTCTTGTTGTATTTTCTGTTTCAGAAATAAGGAATGAAAATAGGAAATGGAACTTGAACATTAGCACTGAAACACAATAATGCAAAATGTCAAAACGCTGATCAAATAACTGGACTGAAAAATGTTTCATGTAGTATTTCCCATTAGTTAAAATGAATTTAGCTTATCAGGTTTTAACTTAATTCTCTTTCTTATTTGTATGTTTCATTCAGTAACTTGGCTTGTTAATATAACACGCAAATGTTACATTTTCTTCAACTCGTATTTCATATTTCTCACTTAGAGGCTGCAGTTCACGTTCTTATCAACAGAGAAACTATAGTTTCCTGTTGATCTTGATGTTTCCTGTTGGGATTGCCGAGCTTCACTAGTTTGAGATTGGCGCTCAATTCCTCGCTCCAGAAGCTTAAAATGAGCTTTTCCTGTGGAGGAGAACAGATGTATTTTTTTCAAACAAGTAGAGACTAGATTCTAAGAGATGATTAATACACAGTTTGCCGAGTTACTTTTATATGTGTGTTTACCTGAATAAGCTTTTATCCATTATTAAAGCGTCTGTGTTTTACTTATGGTAATAAGCTTATTGCTTCTTCTTTGTGCTACTCTGTCAGCATGAAATACAGTTTGTGGTCTTGAATGAATTGAATAATTGGTGACATGTTGAGCTGATGTCTGTATAGGGTCTCTTTGATGTCTTGGCTCTATCCAAACATTAAGCAGATAAGATGAATATTTACATAAGCATAACAGCTAAAGCTGAGAATGTTAAAAGAATGCCTCCCCTGTACTGAAAGCCTAAGACAAACGTGTAAATTAACAATGGTCTCAATTATTAAAGTGCATTTCCACTATTGCATCTACATTGGAATAACTCCTACTTTACATGTGTAACATTCCCATTCACATAGCACAACAAAAAAATATTTAAAAAATGCAGTGTACCTATTTTTTGATGATGCTTCTGCCAACTCCAGGACTGGAAAATCCTACCTTTTCTAACTGTCTGGGTGGTTGGGTGTAGTTTTGTTTCAATTAATTAAAGGCGAACTATGAGGTGAGTGTTTTTCACTCAACTTCATATTTCCAGGCGACGTGTGACAATGAAACTGTCACACGCCGGCTCAATAGATCGGTGAAGTGAGCGTACCCATACTGTCACTCACTCACTTCGCGATCATGTCCCTGCAGAGAGCCGTGACTGTCACCGCTCCCTGCAGGGACTCCCCGCTCCAATCCTTCAGCACTGACTGTCGGAACGGATGGGGGAGGGGGCAGGTACAGCTGGTTCTGCCTCTAGATAGGCAGAGTCGGCTGTCAATCACGCAGCTGGGTGGATCTCGACAGTAATGTTGGGATCCGTCCCGGCTGAAGCAGTCTCAGTTTACCGCGAGCTGTAGCTCGCGATATACTGAGCTTTGGGTCAGTATAGGAGAACTATGGGGAAAAACAGTTACCCCATAATTCTCCTTTAACCCTGAAGACATTGTTAAACTATCCCTCATCCATGTGAAACTATCCCTCATCCAGTCCCTTATCAGCTCACAGCCATCTATTCTAAACACTAGAAGCAGCGTGTGGAGACCTATGAATAAATCCTGTTCCATAGAAAGTTTTAAGAAGGTAAGACTTTTTTAATTTTTTTTTTTTGCTATGCTGTGTGAATAGGAACACATAAACAGACATGCAGAGGCCATTTCTCAAATTGGCTGCAAAAAGTCAAAATATCCTTTAAATCAGGAAAGTGTAAAACATTGTAAATCTAAAATTCTGATTGTAGCTGACTTGATAGTGGAGTCCACTGTTGGTGTTTCACCCCTTCCAGAGAACACATACAGACTCTTAACATCAATTTTGACAGTATGACCTGATGAAGAACCCTCCCCAGCCTGCTGATTGAACAGTGAAGGACCAGTCTGATTTAGTACTAAACGTGCTCACTCTGCTGTCTCCTGTCAGCACTTGTGCACTGGAACAGGTCATAATCGGCTGCTATTGTTGACTTTCTGCCTGAATGCTACTTTGCAGTAGGTTTTTTGATTAATTCTGTGATGAATTGTTGGTGTATTTTAATGAAAGCTGAAGATATAAAAAGACTGAAAATTACTTTTAAAATTTAAATGACATTGTTAAAGAATATAGAATCTTAGTGATTTAGTTTAGGTCTACTTTAATGGTCTAGTTTTACACTTGGTATATACACATTATGGAGCCATCTTGTGTAGCAAATAACTGTTCATTAACAACCAAAATGACAGTGATAGGTTAGTTGCGGGCTCCTTACCATTGTACTTTTGCTTACTTGTTTGCAAAGGAAGAGTTTAAAAACTACAACATGTTGTGCACGCATTGTGCAATTTAGTAAAAAAAAAAGAATCTGTATCTCATTATCTTGCCAACTGTCCTCTTTATTAAATAATCCCATGTCTGCTCATAGCTCCCCATATGTTCATTCTGCTGCTTTTAGGAGCACAATGATTTAATTTTATGGAAACTCATTACAGTGCTGAAGAGTGGGATTCTGGGAAATTTCCACATCCCAGGCTCCATACTAAATTATTGTATTCATTTAAATAATCTTAACTGACGTGTTGCTGTATGACCATTTTTAGGCCTAATTTAATATACTGTATACACTCCCTTTATAGGGACTCAGTTGGAAATACGCACATGACCTCCTAGGTTCTTGCAGTAATACATCCTTACCTCTCAGAGATAGGTGTGTGTGTGTGCTGTTATTCCGTTACACTATACTTCTGTCAGTGGAGAAGTGTCAGCTCAGTGTCAGGCATGGGAGGTGACCCTTCTCCTGGCTGTGCTCGGGGCTGATATGTGCCACACTCTCCATCTTCTGGTGGAGGGTAAAACTGTGAATAAACAAAGCCTTTAGTGCAATGTATTCTGACTGACTTTATGAGAGATTTTTGAGCATCCGTTGCCAGCACTGAACTTGAAGGAAGGTGATAGAGAGGCCTTACTGCCTGAAACTACAGCTCTGTCAGGGGGAGAATACAAGTAAAAAGAGTCAAGTAATCTCTAAAACATAAGGCTGAACTATTATAGCAGCTCAGTAGTAGAGATTCTTACTATAAAAGTGGCTGAATTGAGTGTTACATCTTAAACCATATACTACCAGATATGCTAAATATAGGAACTTTAACAATTCCTTAGTGTTTAATTTCTAACTGCATACTGCCAGATATGCTAAATGCTAGAACTTTTACAACATCGTGCTCCTATACAATTTTAGCAGGGCCTTTTTCAGCACTTTACATATGTTGCTCTGCATGAACAAAACAAGATATTCACAGGTACCCAAATGCCTACTTTTGTGGCATGAGTATTGATTAAGCCTTGCTAAAATAAAGTCCATAGAGACCAATCCAATAATTGATATGGTCTTTTTAAATTAAGGACAGTTCCACTTACTCAGTTCCAACTCTTGGGATAGTTTTCTTTTGCAGATGTCTTTGTGAATGATACTCCAGCCTACTTACAAGATAGAGAATGATATTCATTAGATTCTCCCACTGCTGTGAAACGAAGTGTGATAGCACCAGGGAGAGAGAGATTAACATATATTTATTTACAGCCTCATAGATAAACATTAGAATTAACAGATGCTTAGACGATTTCTATGCTTTCATGTGTGATTATGCCTTGTGTTAACTTATTTTCATATAATATACCATATTTTAAAAAAATATATATTTAAAAAAGCAAGACTTTGCAACTGTTGGCCGCCCAGCTGACATTTTTTAAATTGTGTGTCCCAGATAGTAATTCAGTAATAAGCAGAGACAAAACTGAAGAAATGTATTTTATTTGTTTTTTATTATTTCTTTTACTATGTAACCTGAAGGTTTGCAACACTTAAAGAGAATCTATCATCATGGAATAAACACTTGCATGTAAAGGAGTTTACTAATTAGTAAACAGCATAAACATTCTTTTAGCATTCTTGGATTAATGTTACAGATACAAAATTGGCTCCAGTTTGACTAATTTGGCTAATTATCTGCAGTGTCTAGGTGTACAGCCCAAACCCACTCATTACTTCACTGCCAATTAATTGCCAAGTGGAATGAAAGTGCTGGGCTGAAATGTGGTTTTTCTCTTGGTGTTGTTTTTGAATAGTGGTAAAGAGATGTGGATATGGCTAATGCGTAGGTAGTTTCCACAAGACAAGGGATTTCCAGTGTATCCTTTGCTTGACAGTGAATACAGTAGATGTAGAATTTGAAGCCCCACACCAATTAAAATAGTTCAGATACAACTTTATTGCATTAAGGTCAGTGGGCATTCAAGTAGAGAAGTCAATGCATTTCGGGGGAGTGCAAAACACCCCCCTTCATCATGGCCTAATGAGAGAAATGTGAACTACAGTCCCTGCAACTTGAAAGTTTGTCTGTGAAAGGAATGTTTGGGAGTGAGTCATAAACAAACTGGAAAATAACTGTGCTGGGACATGGCAAACTGAAGCTGATAGTGTTACATTGACTTGGAATGGGAATGGGATGGGAATGGGATGGGAATACTTCATTCATAATTGCCATAATGGCAGCAAAGGTTACAAGGGATTTCTGCAGTTTGTGTGTCATCTATAGTGCAGTGTGATCTCATCTTGTATAACACAGACTCACTGAGCATGAACAGTTCTGAGGGTATGGGTTTGAGGTGCTGGACCCAAGGTTTCAATTGGCAGTATGAGATTAGTTACTTATGGAAGAACACAGTGGCATTTTATTTCCTTACATAGGTTGAAAAAACATATTTTAGGGGTTTCAACAGGCCTCTACACCAGGGCTTAAAACACTTGTTTAAATGCATGGGCACTGGACTCAAAAGGGATACAAATGATCAAATGACAGTAGTTTAACTGCATATGCTTCAGACTCATGAAATGTGTTTGTCTTTTTTTCAACCTACCCACACTACTTCTTTTCTAAATGTTTTATGGTTCACTAAAATTTGTGCTGTCATTGATAATAGACTTCTGAAAGTGCTACAATTTTAGTACTTTCTGAGTTACTCAACAGAAAAAAAATCACAGAGGAGGTGAAGTCTGAACTCCTGATATGCATACGTGTTATAGGCCAGTGAACTGAAAATTATTGATGTAATTGGATCAAATCTGAAACTAACATTTTTAGAAGGAGCACTTAGTAGTGATAACCAGTGTGTTCCTTTGGTTCAGGTTTCCTTTAAACAAAATTTGTCTTGAGAGAAATATGGAATTGACTGACTTCCTTCTGAAAAGGCTTGCTAGCTAGGCTCTGCTGACCTCCTGAATCACTGGATTGAGAATGGAATTTTCACCCCACTGTGAATGGCTCTCTAAGAAAAGAAGGACTAGAGGAAAAATACTAAACAGTCTTTCACAATGAGCTTTAAGTATTGAGAAGCTCACATATTCATATCTTAGAAATGTATTTTCACAGGTGATAACTTGTGGAAGTAACAAAGAGCAAAAAAGACTTCTTCATAGAGCACTTCACTTAGATGGTTAACGAGATGCAACTCCTAACATTTGTGGCTGTCAATTTAACAACCACATCAACAAATGTAAAGGTAAAATTGTTGCAAATACATTACAATCTAAGAGAATGTATTTCTCAAATTGTAGCCAGCTGTCCTTTAAGGGGTTAGTGCTGATGATTATGTGCTATCCTCTGCATCTGTCTCTAGCAAATTACTTATACATGGAGTAGCATATTTGCACATGCCAATAAGTTCATATGTACAGGATAGTACTTATTAAGCCTGAAGAGTAACCCGTATCATATCACATCGTGTAGTAAACACTGTGGCCACAGTCTATAGAACACCAGCAATTGTTTTCTCCAGTCATGTGCATTTAATAAGGAATTTGATGGAATCCATTGCTTTGTCCCAATGTAGTACTTAAGCACAGGCAAAACATATCAATGCTAAATGCAAACATTGCACCCCTCCAGCACCTAATATGTGGAGCCACCATACTGACCACTTTAACAACATCAATCTTGCAAGGCACTTTTATGAACCCTGATTGCAATTAGTCTTCCAGTGACACAGTAGACGATGCTGTGTAGCCAGCATGCACATTAAGTCAAG
>NW_017306601.1:760675-765875 GCF_000935625.1 Nanorana parkeri
GGTCGGTTACTTGCAGAGTATGTGGGCAACTGAGATTTTCCTATACTCTAAGGAATGCACTGTGACCAAACTGGGTAGAAGTTGGCCAAACTACTAGTATGTTTTGCATTGTGTGAGGAAACTGGAGCACCATGAGAAAACCCATGGATACACCGGGAGAACAAAAATACCTACAATCATGAAAATTGTTCCATTGGTAGAAATAAAATCTGGGCTTGCAGCACTGTAAGCTAGGCCTTCCAACCACTTACAGTAGCTGCCATTCTGTGTATTCTGGCTGAGCTATATGCAATGCTAATTTACAAAGTGCAGTAACAATCCGTAATCACTTTCCACTGATGTGATTTCCATACAATGATATCTTACTGGCTTTTATGGTTTACTGTACTTTGTACTTCACCTGTGTATGCACTCAGTAACTGTAAACATTTATATTGAATATTAACATTTAAAATTCATTCATGCTTAGTCAATAATGCAGTTCAAAACAGCCATAGCAAGGTGCAGAGTGCTATGAACCATGGCAGTAAACTGGATTTCCATTTTTTGAATAGCTATGTTAAAAGATGAGTATACTTTTAGGGCCTATTCATATTTATCTGTTTCCATGCATTGCAAGCAGAAATCCTATTATTTTCTATGTGGCTGGTTTACATCTATGCAATGCAGTTTAGTGTGAAAGGCAACGATAAACTATACAAGCCTGTTCACACCTACACATGTGTATTATCAGTGTGAAATCAGCCTTTGTCTAAACTACAATATATCAGCCTCCCTAGCCTTCAATTTACAGTAGAAACCCCCTCACCCCAGCTGCTTACTTACCTCAAGAAAACAGCTGCATCCTTTGATCCGCAGGTTTGTTTTGAAGTTGGTGATTTAGTTAGTAGCAACTTTTCCAAAAGCTGTACCTTTTATCATTAATAAGCAGCCTACAGGTTAGTGACGTTACGTAGGGTGAAATTGTTATCAGACAGCTGCATGCAGGAAGACGCATTTCCTCAGTTTCCTCTTTCCCCAGTGATCAAACTGCACCACTACAACTTTGTAGCGAGTCACAAGGTGTCAGGGTTTCCTTCCCTTCCTTGTCCAGTCGCTTGCAGCATGGCTGTAGTGTTTCTGACACTGCTGTTCCTCTTTGGCACTCTCTTATGTCAAAACATCATGCACTGGCAAACTCCTTGCTAATTCCTGTCTCAGTGATGATGCAAGCACCAGGTCACTATTTAACCTTCACCTTGTCCATTCAGTCTCCGCCTTTGCGTCTGTTCTGATCGATCAAGTACCTTTGCAGTTTTTTGCCATTTATGTTTGTTGTTGTTTTCAAAAAACTCCTTTTAACTTAAGTGTCAGTCTGGTTTCTTGGCTCCCTAACACAAGGTGAGGCTGCAGCAGGGCCTGATTTAGGTCAGACATGTATGAACATGGCCAAGAACTGCACATGCACCATGATTTCCTTGCTTGTGTCATCTCTGGGCCAACATTAAAGTTCATGAAGTTCATGGTAACTCTGGATAATGTCAACACATAGATGGCTACACCCTTCTAGAAAAAAAAGTACGGTAGATAAAAAAATGAGTATGCATGTGCCAAAAAGGAAAAAAAATCATATCTTATGCTAGGTCCCCTTTAAATAAGCTTGGCTATTTTTAACATGATTTTTGATGCAATAGCCTAGAATCTGGAATTAACTGCCTCATTCTGTTAGATGTAAAATGTTATGACTTAGTGACTATGACAGATGCATGTCACCTTAAGAAAGTATCTACGCAAACAGACACAGACTACAAAACATGACCATATGGAATGGTTGGATAAATCAAAAATAATAAAACTAAAACATTTCTTCTTTTTTTTATTTCTTTCGAAAACTGGCAGTTGTGTTGTTTTTTTTTAAGACTTGAAACCCGTAAGGCTCTGGAAGCAAATGGACCATGAGCAGCTCAGGAGAAGAAACAACGTTACATATCAAGTTGCAGTCAGTACAATATGTTAGACCAAGGCCTGATTCACACATCACTGTCCATGCTGGCAGCTCATAAATCTATATAATGTGCACATGCTCTATATGTACACAAACTGCTCGCTAGCAACATCTCCAATGCCTTGCGTTATTATTAGGCACCTGTGCAAAGTTCAGGAGCGCATACAAACCTAACAGTAGTCCTCTTTCACTGATCTGACCTCCATAGTCTGACATATAGTCACAATGAATGTGTGCATTTAATTTAAAGTGACACTAAACAGGAGTTAAATCTTAAAATACATTCAAGTACTTTAATTGTTAACAAAAATGTAACGTATTTGTTCACTGGGCTGTAGATCCTCAAATCATCTCTGAATTTGTGCTGACACTGTCCTTCCTTCTGGAGGGTGGCAACTTTTGTTCCCCATGGTCCCTGTGTGTGTTGTAAAGTAGCCACTGCTCCAAGTGCACTCCCGAGATGGAGTACAATCTCATGTTGAATTTACTTATTTGTTTTAAGATTGTAGTTCATCACGGGAGTGAGCTTGAAGCTACTTTACAAGACACACAGGGGCCATGGGGAACAGAAGTAGTCACCCTCCAGAAGGAAGGACAGTGTCCGTACCCATTCAAAGATGATTTAAGGATCTACAGCTGAGTGACACACAAATAAAATAAATTTTTGTTAATAGGGTACTTGAATGCATTTTTAAGATTTAACTCCTGAGTTTAGTCAGAGTTTTAGAAATAATCCCAATCTGTCTTTTAAAGAAGCAAGAAAACCTCAATCACATACATTTCAGTTTGGTGTGTATGTATAATAGTTGAAAGTTTTTTTTTAAACTGTGCTGTGGGTAATTACCTGTAACCAGCAGGTTTGATGTTTGGGAGTCACAGACATAATATGTCTATGGCTGGCTTAAAAAATCAATATCTTAAGAAATAAATAAAGCAGATCTCCATTCAAAAATAACAAGATAAAACAAACTATTCAATTAAAAGGTACAATTACAAAAGCAACGTATTTGCAATATTCAACTTCAGTTAAGAGATTTAACCCCAGATTACTTTTTTTCTGCCACTAAATGCCCTTATTATGATGGCCAGCATCATTCAAATTACTTCCTCTGAGCCCTGGTTATCCAGGACCCGCCCCAGCCTGTAACTGAACAGGGAAAGGAGGAGTGTCACAGTGATGAGCTTATTTCTCTGTCACGCAATCTTGACTTCTTATGTCTTTACTACTTGCATACTTGCTTCAGGACAGTGACTCAAAGCATTGAGGCCAGAGGCAGCTAGTAAACTTGTATTTTCAAAAGTAGGAGCAGTGGCAGTTGTCTTATTTCTCTCAGAAAGGGATATCTTTGAAGATTTCACTTGACATTGGATGGCTTTCAGCAGGGCCTGTGTGCCCTCTGGATGCCTGGAGCTGTGGCAGAGGACATTATGCAGCGTGTGACCAAGGGTGCGCAACTCCCTTTAAGAAAAGTCAATTGATGATGAAACGCATCGGGTGGGCATGTCAATGCTGTCACAATGCTGCATTACATCCTCTGCCACAGCTCCAGAAAGTGTAAGAACTTTTTTACAAAGATTCCCTATCCGGAGGGAAACTGAGATTGAGCTGGTGGATATTGGAGGGTCTGAGCGGCTTTTAGAAAGAGATCGGTACTAAGATGGAAATTTTACTTTTGAGATTTTTGGGAATGTAAGTGTGTTTAACCATTTTTAATGAAGTGTTAAAAAAGTTTTTACACTATGCTGGCTTTTTATCTTTTCTGAGAGGTATATGGAAATTTAACTGAGCTTTGGATACAAATAATTATATGCTGTGGACCGGATCGCTGCATATCTCTGGGAGGTGTAATAGAGCGTTTCTGACCATTCATCATATATGGTCTTATTTTCAGTGTGGTGAGTGCAGTGGTGAGGGTCACTTTATGCACAATATAGGAGGTGGATCATACTGAAAACACAATGGATTTCTGTGGATTTTAGATTGATATTTGTTAAGCATCTATGGTGTATTTTTAAGGACTTCTTGAACTTTATACACTAGATTGCTGTTTTTGGGGGAGAGTGGACTTTCCTTAACTGTTACTAATTTGGAGGATTTTGGAATATTATTGTGTATGGACATTATTGCACATTATTAAGGATATATTGGGGACTGGGATGGGAGTGCAGTGTACTTTAGATATTGTATGATCTGAATAAAAATGTATCATTTGAGCACTTACATACTTACACTGCTAACATATAACAATATATTTAATAATGGTTCTTTACAAAAGCCATTGTTTAAACATTTCCTTGTTTGGGTCACTTTTGAGTAACCCTTTATTTATATATACATTTCTGAACTGCACCCCCTACTATGTACAAATGTTTTCCAAACAACCCCTTATGTGTATGAATCAAAAATACTTTTTTCGGCTTTTTATAAACTAAAACCATAAACTGTCCTGATACATTTACATTGATGCATGGTTCCCCGTGTACCAATCAGAAAACCGAGAACCTTAAGCAATAGAGAGAGGCCCCATTAGCACTGCACATTATAGTGTATTAGTGGCATGCATTACCATGTGTTTTTAAGGCAACTCATTAATTTTGAAATAAAGGTCAGTAAAAGCATTGCACTGTGTGTAATGCGGTGGTTACCACTCGCATTTATCTACCCCTTCTGCTGTGGAATGTTCCTTGGCATCCTCACATCTAATGCAAGTGAATGGACATGATGATGTCACAGGTCCTTAGACTGCCAGAGCCTGGTGTAAAAGGGGCTGCAAGGACCGGTTTATCAGCCAAGCGGGTACTGTATATCTTTTTTTTTTTAGATTACACCATAGAAATTTAAGCCACTTTGAATACAGTCCTACTGTATAATTATAATTGTTTGGAGTGGGAGGGGATGTTTGAGCAGTACACAAATTGTCAGATGTGTGTCAAGGGCCAATGCTAAGACTCCATAGAGTAACACCACATCAGTCTTAGGCCTGGTTCACACTTAAGGTGCCCATACACTGCACGATTATCGTACGATAATCGTATGCGATCGGTTTTTCGTACGAGAATCGAGCAGTGTGAACGGAGACGTGCGACCATACAGTAGAAACCAGCATTTTCGAAAACCAGCCGGGAATCGTACGATTCTCGGCTGGTTAGAACGGTGCTTGGAAGACAAATGCCGAACGGGCCGGTGTGCGCACGCGCACACTGCCCGTTCAGCAT
>NW_017306601.1:766885-768951 GCF_000935625.1 Nanorana parkeri
CACTGCCCGTTCAGCATTGCGGTCATCGGAAGCCCGCCCCTCGGGGGCGGGCTTGCGATGATCTAGAGTGCGATCTGCCTGTCCAAGATAGGCAGATCGTACGTTTTTTTAATCCCTGTACAACCATCGCAAGACTAAAGTCTTGCGATGGTTGTAGAGTGTATGACCACCTTTAGGCATTTCAAATCACTTTTACAACTGCTGAAAAATACCTAACATAGGAAATCCAATTATTTTAATTGGCCCCTGTTCACACCTGAGCAGCAAAACGCCAGCAGGAAAACTCAAAATCCCTGAAAAAGTACATGATCTTATTTGGGCAGTTAACAGCATGGTTTTGCCCCATAGACTTCAATGGAAATGCCAGAAAATGCACAGCAGAAGCATGTTGCACATTTGCTTGCGGGTTTGCACACACGTTTGTCCATTGTTTCATAAGCTGCCATAAGCTGTTTGTCCAATGTTTCATAAGCTGCCAGTCAAAAGTCACTTCATCAAAATGTGTGCACCGCGCATAAATGTGCAATTAACCACATGCTAAACATGCACATACAAAGGTGCAAAAACTATGCCCTCTAGATGTGAACCCGACTTTAGGAAATGGAAGTTTTAAACCTCCTGAAAACACAGCTTAATTGCAAGGAGGATTCTGATAGAACCAAGACCTGATCAGGGAACCATTTTACAGGCATTGACCATTATAGCTCCTTGAAAACCTGATTTTCCCTGATGATTTAAGTGTTTCTTTAATTCCACTCTTTTTATTGTCATTACTTTCAGTAAAAAAATGAAGAAAAATTCTTGGACATGTTCTTTCGCTTATTAATAGTATCACACCACTTCTTTCATATCCTAATGACGATATTTTATTTCAGTCTAACTGTTCTCCGCCATTCCTTTAATCATGTCCTGCTTTGATTAATTTTGCTTAAGATACGTAATATTCATTCATTTGCAAGTCTATTGCCTGGTTCTAAAATATGCGAAGCTCTCCGAGTGCATGGGCCATTCCTTCCTATGATTTACATCATCCGCTTGTAGTCACTTCAGGTCAGACATTCTATATTATGACTAATTTGTCCGATTTATCTGGTGTGGAAAAGGGCACAGTGAATTGCCAGGCTCCATTTTGTTAAAATATAGTCTTTATGGGCTATTTTTTTATGTAGCCCTTATGTAAATGATCTTGCTACACTTGCTACATCTTGCTACACTTGACGGTACTTCAATTTTTTACGTTTTTGACATTGGTTTCCTTGCCCATTAGATAATAGAGGGACATAACTTGCACCAGGCACCCACATCTCCTGGTTCCTGACACTACAACTGCTCCAATATAAAGTGGCACAGATAATGATCACCAATGTAAGGAGGTACAAACATTGATTGCTAATGTAATTCCCATTGAAAACAGACAATCGTCGTCCCTTTCTCCTGCTAACCAATACAAGGCACATTAATAACACATACTGCTGACCGTTGCACTGCATACATTGTGTTGTAAATACGAGTGCTTATTGCTTTATATCACATATTCTTGACCAAAGTGTTTATTGTCTCAACAGCTGCTGGTTGCTGTGTAGTTTACAACTATTGTAATGGTCTTTACTTAGGTAAGCTTAGACAAAGTGTTAGCTGTTTGCTCAAATTCTGTTGTTTTAAGGACCTTTAGGATTTATGTGTGTCTTTGAAACTCTCAGTTGAGGTACAGTAAGTAAGGAGTATTTTGTGAGTACAGGGACTGTGGCATATGTATGCAATGTGTAGTGTAAAAAGGCTTGAGCAATTTAGCCACACCGACTCTTCACCTGGTCATGCTCTGCATGCTACGTTCTCTCATTTCCAGTTTTCAGTGGAGGTTTATATTATGTATTTGAGACTGTTGATAGTGACACAGGAAATACATGATATTCTGTGAGGACTGTGGTTTATGTTTGTCATGTGTACAGTGCGTTTTATTTAACCTGTCCCTCCCACTGTGCAATTAGGCCACACCAACCATTCACCACCATTAAATGTAAGTCATGAAAGAAGAAAAGAGTCTGTCCCAAGATATATATATATAT
>NW_017306601.1:769125-781792 GCF_000935625.1 Nanorana parkeri
TATATATATATATATATACATACATACATACATACATACATACATATATACATACATGTAAAACATATCAAACTGAATTTGCAGAGTTTTAGGATCAACTTTGTCTAAATAGGTGATGATGTATCATAATAAAATGATACACTCTGTTACGCCAGTTGTATTTCGTGCCATGCCAAACTTGCTTCCTCTCCCTTGGAAACAACTATAAGAATAATTAATAAAAAGCAAATATCAAGTAAGCTCAATAATTTGGCACTAAAGGGATTAATTGCCTCAGCTATAAACAGTATTTCGCTTCTTTTTAAATGGTAGTTAAAAGGCAGTTTCCCAGATAGCACAGAATTCCTACAAAGCCATGAAAATTAAAGCTTGTTATGCATTAAATTGATTGCTCTGAACACAGAAACCAAAACAATTCATAACATTTGTCTGCTTTTTATCTGTTATTTTTCTCATCCAAGTCATCAGCTTAATTTTTTTAAGTCATCACCAAATTAGCTAACTTTTGCTTTTTCAGGGGTGGACATGTACTGTGTCTTCTCAAGGAGCAAGAGGGAGCAAGGTAATACAGAGGTCCTGGGCAACCAGAAGATAGGGGGACACTCTAAAGAAGCTGATACCCGAGTAGGGAGTCTTAAGTGTTGTGTCGAAGTGTTGTGCAGCTGGAATTAAGGTGTAATGGTCTGTTGGTACTGAGTGGATGCATCTGATACTGGCAATAAATGTATGTACGTGTGTGTGTGTGTGTGTTTGTATGTATATATATATATATACACACACACATACATATATATTTTATTTTTCCTGTAACTAGGTGTTAAATTGCTAATACATTTGTCAGCTTATCATCCTTAAAAGGGATTGCCACTTTCAAAATATTTTATTACCGTATATACTCGAGTATAAGCCGTCCCGAATATAAGCCGAGGTACCTAATTTGACCAAAAAAAACTGGGAAAAAGTATTGACCCGAATATAAGCCGAGGGTGGGAAATGAGGCAGCTACTGGTAGATAGATACCAATAAAATTACATAATATTATATATATATAGTAATGGGCACTGTATTTGGGCCCAATTTGGAATTATAATTGGTTAACATCAGCAGATCATTCTTCCGGACCAGCTTCTTGATGGTAACAACAGTACACAATACTTGCCAATGTGTGCTTACTGAGCTGCTTGTAGTCCCCACAAGGGTTGCATGGGACAGAGTGACAATGCAGGCACACAATGAGTTTGTGGATTTTGTAATGAAAACAGAAGTCATTCAAATGTCACAGATTTGTTTTATTTGTTCCCAATATGTATACCAGTTCATGACTGTTGCATGCTCCTATGACTTTTGTTGTACTTCCCTTATATTTTCTGGTCGGAAAACCAAGTATCAATAACGTATTGAGATACAATCTAAAAATACAACCACAGCCAGATTTATACTGCCTGCCACCCTGGCCAACTGTCTTCTGATGCTGACTTCTGATGCTGATTTCCATCCAACAAGCTCAGATAGCCACAGTCATAGCCGCACAAATAATTTTCCACTCTTTCAACACACCTATGATCAACAATTAGAAGAGCAAGACCAAATGTGATCCTGTTCTGCTAGCTGTATGGTTCTAGTTGTATTGTCACAAAGTTGGTGAAATATAAGTACACATTATACCGGTCTACCAATGACATTAACACACTGGATAGGACCAGCAACAAGGAGCCTACTGGAACACTCTTGTATCCTAAGGAGAGATGAAGATGAGGTGCTGGATATGGACCCCCACTATATAATGAGATAAATCCTTATACAGAGGAACAGCTTTTGCTCAGAAGCTCTCCATGAAATAGGGGCACCTCTAAAGACATGAGGTTACATACTCTGAGAAGTCCATAAACATTTCAACCAAAGAGGATGCCAAACAAGAGTTCTGAGGCTAGGTTCATCCCTGCACTACACAGCACAACATCTGGGATGCACGTCCCGGGATCGTGCGGTCCTGTACAATGCAGGCAGCAATTGCCTCATGGCCCCATTGATTGCAATGGGGTGACATCCACACGGAAATCGCAGAAAAAAGGTAGAAGTACCTTCTTTTTGCGATACATGACGTGCGGCTGTTTTAGCCGCGATCGTGTTAGGAAGCAAGGGCAGAATCACGGCAAAAAAAACGTGCGATCCGCCCTGCGTGACTGGGGTGCCTTTAGAAAATAATGGCATCCACGGGGTGATCGGTTCACACTTTGGATGATTCCTGACCATGCGGCAATCCAAGCAGAATCGTGCACGATTGCCGCACGGTGAGGTGTCGCCTAGGTTTGAACCTAGCCTTAGGGTTCAAAGTGACACTTGACTATTGATTCTGCAAATTAAAAAAGGAGAAAACACAAGACATCCAATATGTTTTGCTTAGCAATCCCCCTTCATCAGGTCTTTAAAAATCAACTAGATGTCTATTCAAAGAAGAGGAGAATAATCTTTAAGAAAAGTGCATGTGTCAGCAGCCAAGCAGCACACCTGTTATTAAAAGATTATTTCCCGAGTTTGAATTGAATTTTCCAGGAGCTTTGCTTGCTGTCAACTGACACCTAGTCAATTTTTTTAAGCCCTGATGAAGGGGTGGGTGCCTTGGATACCCAATAAAATACCACTTTAGACTTAAATAACTCATTTGGTGCCATCTTTGGTTTAAATGCTTATGGAATGCTCTGGTAGGCAGGCAGTTATCTGCTGCTCCAGGCCATTGGCTATTTAATTTGTCCAGAAATCTGGTCCTGAAAACAGATCAACATGTGTGTGAATATGTCAACTAATACAATGAGCAAAATATACACAATTGGTTATACATATAAACACAATCCTGCTAATTTACATCCTAGTTTTCCTCTTTAGTTCTCAGATTAACTGGTATGCTGGGAAATTGTGCTTCACCCAGCCATTTGTTCATCTCTAGTTGCAGGATAGAGAGGGATTATCTAATTCATACAGTAGCATTCTATAGCAATCAACCATTAACCAGATTCCTTAAAAGGCACACCTCTATTGTCTTATTACTTTTTAATGGTTTAGCTCTTGAACAGATTTAGGGATTTCAAAGAAAAGGTGTCTACAATTGTATGACATCTTCAATCCTTTCCTATCTTGGGTTTTGCATACATTTAACTTATTCATTGACTTTTCACACAGATTTATACAGAATTGCTCATGTGCAAAAGGTCATGCATAGCAGCCAAGTGCTGATCGGCATGGACTTCTGCACATAAATCCTTTCTTAGACCTGTGATGTTCTGACTGTACTGTGTGTGAAGAAACAAGCAAGCTGTAAATGCCAATTGCATATTCTCTCTCTCTTTTGTTTTAGGAAATCAATGATGCTGAAATAGTGGAGCTTGTGCACAGCGCTCTTGGAAGGATTACTGTTATAAGACAAATCTTTCCTTCTCTGAAAGAAAGTAATATCAGATGTATGAGTAATAACCACAGAATTGCTTCACTTCCCTGTGACCCGCAAGAAGGCTATCTACAAATGTTACAGGTCAGTTTTTAAACTCTTTCAACTGTGTTGTGTTAAGAACAGGACAGAACATTACGGTTATAAGAATATAACAATATGTATTAAAACAGAACATGAATAGCAAGTGCATGTAGAAGCAATGCCAAAATCAGTAAATGTGTATTTGTTCATGCTTGCTAAATTTTCTTTGTTTTGGAAAGCCTGATGTTTCCATTTTAGGCAGTGCGTACAGCAGGACCAGGCCATTTGATCACTTGAGGGGGTTCTGCCTCATGTTGAAATCACTCTGGTCATGGACACACCCCATCCTATAGTCCTTTATGCAAGTAAAAATATACCTAAGTTCATTATGTTTAATTTGGGCAGGTATAAGCTGTTGATAGCTCAGTAGAACTTCTCTGTTCCCCCCAGTGCTTTTGATTGACATCATTAGTTAAAATATTTAAAGGACAGATATTGCACAAACTTAGCTATAAACAAAACTGTAGCCTGGAGACTTAAAGTCAATTTCTACCTTTGTAAGTGATTGGCATTTATTGTGGTAATGAATAGGCGTAGTGATGTATATGTGTGCACATTTTCATGACTCACTTTGCAGGCTTTCTTCATTTTTTAAATTAAGTTTTACTTAGCCTGAATCCTAGAAATTCAAACTGTTCTCCACAGGAAATTCAGTCTGACACTGGGGTCGGATTGTAAAGTAGGCTGTAAACAGATGCCCCCCTCCCTGTAATTTGTTGTAACACGATCACTAAACACCAGCTCTGCCTTTGTACATAATACACTGTCTTGGGGGTCACTATGGATACTAATGTATGGGAGGGGGGAGGTGGAGAACTCACAGTGAGAGCTCATTTGTAATATACACACATTGCTTGCACAGAACAGAGGTGCCCATTTTCATGAGGTGATGAAGAGGAAAGCTAACAAAAAATTTAAGTTTCTGTGGTCAAATACAGCAACTGCATATGTCTGCTTCATGTATACACTCAGTGTACATTGCTAGTGCATGTTTAAAAAAAATACCCCATGCAAAAATGGAAATGGACTTTAAGCACTGCTCCAATAGCAGCACTAATTTATAATACAGTATCTTTTATGAAAGTATTATGAACCACTAACTTTCTCTAATGTAACCAGCAGGACAAGCCCATCAAGCTCCCAGAAAGGGTTCAAGAATTGGTTTTAATTTCAGGAGGATCCTTCCTCCAAGTAATGTGACAGCATTAAACAGAGCTATAGTTATTCTAAATAAACAATATCACATTTGAAAAATAGATAAGCCAGTTCCCACCACCAGTTTTTACTGTTACCGGTGAAGGAACAGACACAATTGGGTTAATTTAACAAATGGGAATAGGCTGTTGACTTTGCAAGGGAATTTGCACTTTGCAAATGAATTTCTCTTCTAAAGGGTAATTCTATTTCTCATAAAATGTGAGAAAATAAGCTTAACCAGAGCATTCCACCAACTCCACCCACCCCCTTTATACAGTTTAGCTGTATGTGGAATGCCCCCACCCTGTGCTGCTAGCAAGGGCACTGCTGACGCACACTGAGGATCCAGAATAGCATTTGAAAATGGTGAGTGCTTATTGGTCAGCATGGTCACATGGCCATGCTGTCCAATGAGAAGTGATTTTTTTTTCTACTTTAACATCCATTTGTTAGCAGTGGACATTGACTATAATGGATAAAGTAACCTCTGCAATTGTTCAATATAAGATGTCAACAGCTCCATGACCATGGTTTTATATATTTACACAACTCTTGACTTATATTCTTGATTTCAGTCTGCTTGTGTTTGTTATTGTTTTTATCAAATTATTTTTTTATATTTACTCACAAGTAATGCTGAATATGAGAACATAAGTGCATTTAAAAAAATCTATTCTTTTTTATGACTCTTACCACTAGTTAATTTTAGCATACAATATAGACAGTTATTCCACTCATAATGATAACTGGGTAACTATCCCATCTGTCTTTGAACATATCATTGATCTACCAGGATCAGCCATGATCTTTTCTCTAGTTCAACATGTTTGTCATTTAATTGGTATAAGGAGTAGCTCTAATGTGAAGCGTTCATTATAGGTCATTAGAGAAGTTCTACATCTCTGATCTTGATTTATTGTTGAAAGAGATGAATGAATCTGAATCTTATGGATAAAGCCACGTATGGCCTCTTTTAGGGATTTTGTTGATGGGTTAATGGACATGGACGTGTCAACGGCATCTGATTTACATCCATTTGAAATGTTTCTGAGATTATTCAGAATGAATTGACAGGTGTTTTTGACATGCAGTTGACCTTCTGACCAGCATTTTACCCTCTTTGATTGGGTTTTGCAGCCCCATAGATTTGTACAGGAATGAAAAACCCATTTGACAAGTACAAAATTCTGTCCACACAGGTCTTTAGAGTCATTGGCAAAAAGGCAGGAAAGGTTCATACCTTCAAGTGTTTGCTGACTTTTAATAATGTTATTACATTCTGTGCAATGATGATGTGGTATTTACTTCAAATAAATTCAGAAATATTTAGAGGGCTCCTTAGATAATAACCCTCTAAATATTTCTGAATCCTCTGACTTGTCCATTTATTTGAAGCCATAGCTTTGGCTAATCCTTCGGCTCACTTTGGCCACCGGAGCCATCTGGTTCAGCTGAACCAAAGGGTTGCTATTCGGGCTATTCCCTGGAAAAGCATCTTGTCCTTATGCCAATTGGGACAAGGGCTTCTTCCCCACAAGCCCTGACCCGTTAGTTGTGGGGGTCTGCAGGCCAGGGTTCTTATTTGCATTGGGGTACACCTTTATAAAGGGGGCACCCAGATGCTGCCCCCCCTTGTGAATGAGTAAGGGGTACTTGTACCCCTACTCATTCACTAAAGGGTTAAAAGTAAATAAACACACCAGACTAAATCTTTTAATTGAAAAAAAAGGTCAAGTACTTTAATAAAAAATAAAAACACCAAAAACTTAAAAAAAGGAATCCACCGCCATAATCCAAAGGTCAATCAACAAGTCCAGCATTGTCCACAATGACGCTGACTTGTTGAAATAAAAAAAAACTACGCCTGCTGACTCCTGCTGCAAAATGACATCCTGACAGATGTTGGCAAAATATAAACAATTGGGCGGAGCTAGTGGTGACATCACCGCTAGCTCCGCCTAACTGTTTACATTTGTCTGAAACCTGTCAAACTCTTCCCGCAGGTCTCGACCAAATCAAAACAAATGGGCTGAGTCGGCCTTTTCGTCATGGCTGGCTCCGTCCATTTGTTGTAATTCAATGACAGGTCACTGTGCTCAGGTCTGTTTATTTACTATTAAACCTTTAGTGAATGAGTAGGGGTACACTTACCCCTTACTCATTCTCAAGGGGGGCAGCATCTGGGTGTCCCCTTTATGAAAGAAGGTACCCCAATGCAAATAAGCCCCTCTGCCTGCAGACGCCCACAACCAATGGGTCATGGCTTGTGGGGAAGAGGCTCTTGTCCTCATTTGCACGGGGACAAGGTACTTTTCCAGGGGAACACTACTTGTGCTTGGGGGTCATCTCAGGGTGGTTAAGACTCAGGAACATGTTTTACAAAGATTTTACAAATATTTTTTTTGGCTTGGAGTGTACCAGGAAATTAAGTACTTCTGTGAGTCTTGTCCGACCTGCCAAATAACCACCCCAACACCCCATTTTCTGAATCCTTTGGTGCCGCTTCCGGTTATTGAAGTGCCATTTCAACGAATAGCCATGGACTTGGTGGGCCCCTTAGTCAAGTGAGCTAGGGGACACCAATACATCTTAGTAGTCCGTGACTATGCTACCAGGTATCTCGAAGCAGGCCCCTTATGGAACATCTCTTCGAAGGTTATCGCACGGGAGTTGGTCAGTCAGGATCTCGGACGGGAGCCCGGTTTTCGTGAACATCTGAAACAAGGAACACCATTCATGTCTAAGATAATGAAAGAACTGTGTAGACTGTCCAGGATTAAACACTTGCGGACTTCAGTAAATCATCCGCAAACTGATGGTTTAGTGGAGCTGTTTAACAAAACCCTGAAGGGGATGTTTAAGAAAGTGGTTGAGAAAGATGGCCGTGACTGGGATTTTTTATAGCCTCATCTATTGTTTGCCATATCACAGGTACCCCAGGCATCCACAAGCTTATCACCATTTAAGTCAGTTTATGGAAGACACCCCCGTGGATTGCTGGACATAGTTAAGGAGACCTGGGAGCAAGAAACCATGCGTTATCAAAGTGTGGTAGAACACGTTGCACAAATGCAGGACCGAATAGCGTACGTAATGCCCATAGTCAGGGAGCATTTTCAGGCTGCACAGTCAACTCAAAGTTGCTTGTATAACTGGTCTGCCAAGGTCGAGAGTTTCAACCTGGTGATCGGTTCTGGTGTTAGAACCCACTGTGGAAAGCAAGTCCCTGGCAAAATGGCAGGGACCTTTTAAATTTGTTGAGAAAGAGGGGACGGTTAACTATAAGGTCTTCCAGCCCTCCAAGAGAAAACCCTACCAAATCTATCATGTTAACCCAATTAAACCCTCGAAGGAAAGAGAGGCTTTGATGGTAAAGCAGGAAGGACATTGAGATCCTGACGTCTAGATTAGAAAAGTAGGCATAGCAGGGACCCTCTCACCTGCCCAAAAACAGGAAACCTGGGAGTTCTTGCAGAGAAATAGAGACATTTTCTCAAATCTGCCAGGTTTGACCAAAGTAATTAAGCACAATATTCTCACAGACCCTGGTGTTTGAGTGAACCTTAAGCTACCTTAATGTTACCTGTTGGGCTGGCCCTTTAAGCTGGTGTCAGACCATGCCCCTCTTATGTGGGTGGCACAGAATAAGGATAGGAACTCCAGGATAACCAGATTGTTTCTCGCCCTTAAATATTTTGATTTTACTGTGTTGCATAGATCGGGGAAAGTGCATCAAAATTCGGACGCCCTTTCGCGGGTCTATTGTCATTTTGTCCAGGCCCCTGGCCAAGGACAGGGGGGAGAGAGAGAGAGTATGTGGTGGAGAGTCAGCATGGGTGAGAGCTAAAAAGGGTTACTTGGGAGGGCATTAACTTCCCCTACAGTCCTTGCTGTTAAAAAGGAAACACAGGTGAGACAGGAGAGGAGCTCTCTGTGTATGGCTGCTCAGAAGCAGATGAACTTGATCTAGGTGAGACCACCAAAATGCACTACAATGCTGTGCAATATCGTGGGAAGACTTTTGTTTTGTTTTTTATGTTTTGCTTAAGAAAGCCTGTTACTTTGCCATTTTGCTGAAGGAAGCTATTTGTTTTGTTGCCTGTGGAAGAAATAAAAGCTGTTTATTTTTGTCGGACTGTGTTGCAAACGCATGTGTACCCCTGGGGTCCCAACAGCACATATTTAAAAGGGTTATTGCTAGCATTGTCTTGTTTTATGATGTTATCAACGTCACTTATTTGTATTAACAATATCAATTAACAATTAATAATTTTTAATAATAGCAATTACCAAGGTTTTCCAAGTTTCCTTCTTCTCACTTGGTTGGGTGGTGCATGTCAGTTGTAAACAGCCTGATGGAATAATGTATATTCTATACATTTGGCCAACCTTAGTATTTTCCATTCTTGTTATCTCATCAGATGTAATATGTGTTGTGTGCTAGCTTCTAAAATATTGGCGGCTCCAGGAAAATGGTTATGCTGTCATGATGTTCAAGATGCACTGCCAGGAACACTATTCAGTAATGTTTTTAATGGAGGTTGCTATGGTTTACTTTGCCTTGCACATTACTGTTACCATGTGTACTGATGAAGCCCGTGTAGGCCTATTAATATGAGATGCATTTCAGAAACAGGAATGCTAGTTTTCTCATTAATAATCCTCAAATCTCAAGGGTCTTCATGAAAATTCATTGCTAATGTACATAATTATTATATATGTTTGCAATATAAAGCATGCAAAAAAAATACTGTACATATTATTTTTCTGATGTTCTTATAATTAGCTGTTTGCAGAGAATTAAAAAAATACTTATTTTTTTTTCTGCCACACAACATATAAACCAATATTACAAATATTGCAGAAAAGAGGCCAATTATGTCAATTATGTGGAATACAGAACAAGCACTGCAAAATATCCCTCGCAATCTCTTCCCTCTAATTACACAACAGACTGAACGTTTCACTAAAGGCGTCTAGCAGAGAATATTGGTCTCCATTTTTTTCTCTTGTAGATACCATTATTGTGATTTCCTGCCTTCTTATTATTTCTAAAGACGTTGCAGAGTCTTGCGTTCGTTATTATTTATGATTATGGTATGTCATTTTCTGTAGTGGCCTGCAGTAGAAATAGATTGCTTGGGGCTAAATTTGACCAGTGGTAGTGACTATCAGCATTTAGAGCTTTACATGTTGTCAGTTGTTTCTGTCTTTGTCTTTAAAACTCCACTTTTAGGCTGGGTTCATACCTGGGCGTATTTTTTTTCGTTCAGTGAAACGCGCGTTTTACGGGCGGTATGATTTTTTTCCCCTTATTTTCTCTAATTAAAAAAAAATGTAAAATAATTTCACTTTCAAACTTCCCGCCGGTCTCTGCAGCCTGCAAAGCCCCCCACAGATCCTGCACAGCCCCCCTGAGATCCGGCAGACTGCAGGGACTCAGGGGGTCTGTGTAGGAACTGTGGGGGGCTTTGCATGATCTGTGGGGGGCTTTTCAGGATCCATAGGGGTCTCTGCAGCCTGCAAAGCCCACCACAGATCCTGCACAGCCCCCCTGAGATCCGGCAGACTGCAGAGTCTTGGGGTTGCGGCAGGATCTGTGGGGGGCTTTATAGAATCCATATGATTTTTTTCCCTTATTTTCTCTAAAAAAAAATGTAAAAAAATTAACTTTCAAACTTCCCGCCGGTCTTTGCAGCCTGCAAAGCCCCCCACAGATCCTACACAGCCCCCCTGAGATCCGGCAGACTGCAGTGTCTGTGGGGGTCTCTGCAGGAGACAGCTTCCAGAGACTCGGGGGGGGGCACAAAATTTTATTTTTCAGCTTCTCCCCTGACCCATTCAATTTGAGCTTTTTTTTTTTCAGAGCAGCGAAGCATAGCCTGGTGAACATATGAAAAGGAGCTTAAAGTGTATTTCCACTTTTGCAGTCAAATTTGAGAAAACCCCTCTAATATGTTTATCTATTCCTGTTCACACAGCATACATACGGAAAAATAACTTTTAAAAACAATTTTTACATTTTAGATGTTTTGTTACAGCATCCAAGATGGCTGATTGCACTTTTTTCTTTCACAAAATTTAATTAGGTTTAGACTACAATAAGCATACGCAGAATAAACGTTAAAAAAATGGCTGGCGCAGCAGCTAATCCATATCCGTTGATACAAAACAAATAGCCAGCATATATTAAAACAACTAATATAGCAACAGCGACATAAAGTAAAACAAAATGGGAGGTAGTGATATTACAAAATCCTTAGCCTAGATGCTAAGGGGCATAGGCCCTTAACCCACCATAATCAAAACCCTGGCTCATGGGAATTATATCCTGGAAAGCAAGACAAATTAATTATTTAGTTAAAGTGAAGTAAAGAATAAGAGAGGGGGGCGGGGGAAGAAGGGGAGAGCTCACAGAGCTTAGCCTAATAAAGAAAACAGAAAAAGTGTACACAAGAAGAAAATCAAGAGAAGAAAAGATTGAGTGGACACTTGCCAATAAGCAGATTCCAGTTTTTTTCATCACCCCTTCACAGTGATCTGTCCTAATGGAAAGACTTAGGACTGAAATTTGTGTATTGTGTTTCTCTGATACGCTTTATTAACCTCCCTGGCGGTCTGATTTATTTATTTTTTTTTCCTTTTTTTGTTCTATTTTTTGTTATTTCTGTTTTGTTATTTTTACTTTTAAAATTCCCGCCGGTTCCGCCCACCTTGCGACACGGACGCTCGCAAGGAACGGAACCCGAAAATTGGATGCCGGCATCGCCTGGAGGACACAGCACGGCTTGAGCGACAAGGTAAGTAACGCTACGGGTTAATCCCGAGTGTGGCTCGGGGTTACCGCTTATGGTACTGAAAATTAACCCCAAGCCACACTCCGGATTACCGCCAAGGAGGTTTACATTAGGGATGCACAGATACTTTTCGAGTAACAGTGCAGATACTTGGCATTTTCATGAGAACTACCAGGGTTGCAGCGGTTGCAGCTGGGACCTGGCTCTGGCACTCCACCACTGTCCTGAAATCATTAGTCGATATTGTTTTAGAAAAACTGTCACATGACAATAAACAAGAATGTATCAGTACTCGTACTTGTAAGTACTCGGCAAGTACCAGTACTCGTACTCGCAAAACTGGTATCTGTGCATCCCTTTATTTATATTTATAAAAACAAAATCGTACATTAAAACGGAGACATACAAACCCCAGGAGCTCTGTGTGCTCCTTACAAATGACAGCTGCCTCCTAATTTTTGAATTTTTCTCTAGTCTAGTCTTGGAGCTCAAAAGTATCGGTACATGTACTCGTACTTGTACCGAGTACTGTACTTGGTATCTGTGCAACCCTAGTTTACATACAATGGACAAGCCACCTCAGACCCTTCACAGCCCCTTCTAACATTTCACAGAAAGAGAAGCATGAAGAGATGTAACCCTTCAAATCCTAACCCAAGTAAAATCAATTTAAACTGCAAAAAGCATTTGTTTTATTTTTCTATAACCTATGCTATGTGAATAGGAACATGTAACAAATCTAAAATAGGTTTATCCCAATTTGGCTAAAAAAGTGGAAATACACTTTAAAGCTCCAACTACTAGATTGACATGTAATAAAAAATAACGTTCATTGTTTTACCTTGACCTAAGTTAAAATGTGTCTGTAATAGAATTAATAATAAAACTTGGCTGTAATATAATTAGTCCTGATATGGTACAATATTTTTATTCTTGCATACAGTGGTGTTATACTTTTGGCCAAGCATAAACTTATGAAACTTCCCCCAAAGGTCTTACAAGAGCTGAAAAGAAAATGATCACACTAGCAATGTGTCGCACTCAAAAAATTTTAAACTCATTATTTACCATAACCTTGAACCTAACCCTTACATAAGCCCCTCAGCACAGCTCATAACCTAACCTTTAACCTTGACCTAACCCCTAA
>NW_017306601.1:781822-782454 GCF_000935625.1 Nanorana parkeri
TTGTGTTCGGGCCGGCTCGGCTCAACCCGCTATGTACGATGGCCAGCTCTGACAGCTCGAGTGATGAAAGAGCACAGAGCGGCCAGGCTGAACACAGAGCAGGGCTGCCCCGCCCCCATCACCAGCCGACATCAGCCTGAGCCAGGGGGGGACTGTGTGCAGGACACCGCGCTGTGAACGAAGATCACAGGACACGGAGTGTGAGCTGACAGGGGGGTGGAGGGTAACCATTGCTGTGCCAGTAAGTTGCTTTAAGATCCTTATGTATATCTATAATTAATGCAGTGAAGTCCAAATACAGGGTGCTCAATGCTGACTGCTTTATTAAAGGTTGAAAAATGCACAATGCAAATATACACTATCAAAATGAAAAGCATTTAGGTGATTTGCATTCAAAGGCTTGACCAGTCTGGGATCTGCAGGTGATGCCTGTAAAATTGGGGGACATGGGACCAGCTCCCTTGTGGTAGCAGGTATCTTTTAGCCTCACACATCTTAAAGTGACAATAAAGTTAAACTTTTTTTCCCCCCTTCCCAATCCTACTGTAGGGACTTACCTTAAAGGATGTCTCTTAGGTCTCATTCACATGAGAAACAGCCGGCACGCACAGCTCCGTGCTGCGTGCACGGCC
>NW_017306601.1:786988-788517 GCF_000935625.1 Nanorana parkeri
CCAGGAAAAAAAATTATCTACGGCCCTGCTGTTAATATTAATAATAATAGTATTATTCTGCATTGCTGTATAATGTATTGATGGTATTTGATGAAATATGCATGTATTATGGAGATATACCGCATATATTTTTCTTTGCTCTGAAATGCACTTAAACCCCTTAAGGATAAAGGCCTTTTTTCATTTTTTGTTTACATGTAATAATCCACATTTTAGGCCTTATAATTACTTAAAACCCCCAAACATTACAGTATATATTTTCTGAAAGCCATATAGAATAGAATGGTGGCAGTTGCAAATTCTTATGTTGCATGACATTAGCACAACTTATTATTAAACCCCCAAATTTTGTAAACAAAAATGCACTTAAGTTAAATTTAGTGCCCCAAAACAGTATATAAAACCAGTTTTGTTGCAAAATATAAACGATGAGTTTACAACAAGTAAAAAGATACCCAACATGATCAGGTTAAAAATTGTGTGCATTAGTGAAACAGCGACAGAATTCAGTACCCCATAAAGTCCTTAGACTACGCTTTAAAAGTCCCTACAGGTCATCAGTTCAGAGATATGCATAAATATTGGCCCCAGAATTATTGCTCTCATTCTGGCCTGTGTGGCAATACCCAAAATGTGTAGCGCAATCATCGTTTTCGTACCGCACCCGACGAATGTTTACGTGACGCCGCGCATGCTCGCGGGAGCATAGGACTTTAATTTTTTTTACATTATTTTTGCGTTCAATTTACTTTTAAAACAGTTATTTTTTAACTTTACTTTCATTGCTTCACATAGGGGGCTTACAAGCCCCCCATGGGATAGCATATTGGTGGTGAAAGGTCCTCTTTAAGGTGATACTAGGGGTCCAAAAGACCCCTAGTATCACCTTTACACTCTAAATAAGCTATTGAAGTGCAGCTCACACTTCAATAGCTTATTGCTGGGCTTCAGGACTTGAAGCATTGCAATTCGCAATGCTCCTGGTCCCATAGAACAGGGAGGAGGTCAGTGAACGAACGTTCAACGCTCTCCTCACCAGCTTCCCGCTGACACCCATGACGCCGCTCCTGGGCCCGTAGAAGGGGCAACAGAGCCTAGGAAACATGGCGGGGGGGCGGCCCATTTATTATCACCCCAATTTTTTGATAAAACATAAGACGGGGTTACGTCAGGTAAATAGACACCAAACTTGTCAAGCCTTAAAATGGCGCGCACCTGCAAAATCACAAAAAACTACCACACTGAAAATTGCCCATAGGCGATGCTTTAAATGCTTTTACTGCTCATCAGTTTAGTGTCACAAGTGATTACAACCCTAAAAATATTGCTCACACTCGTTCGTGGTGATATGTAAAAGATGCGGCACAATAGTCGTTTTCGCACATAGGCGCACCCGACGCATGTTTTCGTGTGTATGTGGGAGGCGGGGACTTTTAAAAAAAAAACTTTTTTTATGCTTGTTTAATTTATTATGCTTCTTTACTTTTTTTTACACTTAACTTTATTGCTATCACATGTGGGGGGGGGGG
>NW_017306601.1:788853-801109 GCF_000935625.1 Nanorana parkeri
TCACTTACCTTTATTGCCAATCCATGTGGGGGGGGGGGGATAATAATAAGTCTTTGAAGACCAGATAACCTCCTCAGCTAGAAAATAACATAATCATTTCAGTCATACGGGCTTCCCTTCCCTATTAAGAAGGGAAACGTGCTTTGAGACCTAATTCCATGGGTCTATCTCCCCAGGTGAGCACTGTTCAAATTTTTGCATTCACTGGGTGGAGGTGAAAGTCTGTCAGGATTCTGTGGCAACTGCTTACTTGGAAGTTTGGGTCTACCTAGTGGTGGACTATCCCCTGCATTTTTGTTCACACCTTTTCATGTTTTGATATGCTCTTTTGTATATATTTTTAAAGCATATACTCATATCTTATTGTTATATCACATATTTCACTGAGTTGTATATATTTATTTAGCTCGGCACATGATTATTATACGTACTTTAGATATTGTTTTAACATCCCCTTTGCAACCATTTATAACTTTTTTTGTATATTTATAAAAGTTTATACAGTAGTGTACTGCATATAGCACTAAACAGAATAGGGGAAATCAGTTTTAATATGCATTACTTAGATTTGCATACAATAAATACAGGTAATCATTTTTTATTTATGCAGAATAAAAAAAATGTTTAATGTTTAATGCTGCTTCATCAGCTTCTTCTCTCTGGCTATAGCAGCCAGATGACTGACAGGTGAATGCGGAAGTGATGTAATACACATCACTTATGCATTCACAGCACGGAGGGAGGTCAGCAAGGAGGAAGATGTTGACGTTCCTCCCGACGCCCTCCCGAGCCGGTCCCGGGCCGCAAATGGGGCAGCGCATCCCGGGATTGAAGGTTAGGGGTCAGGGGGCGGGGTGGCGGCGGATCTCGAGGGGGTCACGGAGCCAGCACATACACGTGATCGGTAGGCGGTAGGCTATAGAGCCGCCGATCGTGTGTATGTGAAACAGCCGGTAACAGCTCTTTGCATTGAACGGGCTTTTTCTGCCCGTGCGCGAGTCCACCGTCCGTCCATTTTTTTGCAACGGACGGACGGCAACAGGTTAAACAGGTAGGTAAGTGTCACGGGCAGAGTTTACACTGTATGCTCTAGTGGAACCCAATGGCTGAGAACAGTACTGGGTACAAGTTTGTGGCGAAAGTACAATATGGAAAGTCCAGTGGCATCATCAGAATACGGTCCAGGTTTGAGGCAGGCAGCAATTATCGAGAACAAGAAGTCAAAAAGACAAGTTTAATGCGAGAGGCTCAGTGTGTAATGATACCACAGTGGTTGACAGTAGCCAGGGTTCAAAAAAGACCGGAAAAACTTAATGCAAATAAAGCACTAGGACCAAATAACCGGCACCCCAAGGTACTTAAATAACTCAGCCAGGTTATAGCAAGATCGTTATTCCACATTTTCAAGGACTCATTAATGACTGGAAGGGTACCAAGTGACTGGCGGAAAGCTACAGTAGTACCAATTTTCAAAAAAAGTTTCAAGATGCCAACCTTGGAACTACAGATCAATCTATACATCAATAGTATGCAAACTGTTAGAGGGAATGATAAAGGACTATTTTGTTTGTGGCAATGGTATAACAAATGGTAATCAGCAAACATATAGTAAGGACCGTTCTTGTCAGACCAACCTACTAACATTCTACAAAGAGGTGAGTAGAGATCAAGATAGAGGGAGGCCGGTGGATGTGGTATACCTGGATTTTGCCGAAGCTTTTGACACGGTACCACATAAACACTTAATACACAAGCTAACATCTATGGGCATGAAATGTGTGTACATGGATAGAGAACTGGCTAGAGAGTATTGATAAATGGCTCCTCTTCAAATTGGTCTAAGGTCGAGAGTGGAGTGCTTCAAGGTTCTGTGCCAGGCCCCATACTGTTTAACCTGTTTATTAATGATAATCGGGTAAGGTCTCAATAGCCATGTTTCTGTGTTTGCTGATGATACTAAAATTGGGAGGGTAATAGACACGGACTTAGACATTATAACATTACAAGAGGACCTGGATACAATAGAGGAGTGGGCAACTATATGGACGATGAGGTTGAATGTTGAAAAAATGTTAAATAATGCATTTTGGGGTTAAAAATAGGCAAGGGTAATACATATTAATGGGAACTCCACTAGGGAAGTCAGAAATGGAAAAAGATTTGGGGGTCATAGTAGACCGCAAATTGAATAATAGCTTGCAATGCCAGGCTGTGACAAACAAAGCTAGCAGAGTATTGTCTTGTATTAAAAAGGGAATGTACTGTAGAGACAAAGCAATACTTTTCCACTTTATAGATTACTGGTTCAGCCTCATCTGGAGTATGCGGTCCAGTGTTGGTCACCAATCCACAGAAAAGATGCCCTGGAGCTGGAGAGAGTCCAGAGAAGGGCAACCAAACTGATTAGAGGCTGTAGGACCAATGCTATGAGACAAGGTTATTAAATTTAAACGTGTTCATGCTAGAAGTGAGGAGATTAAGAGGGGACATGATTTTGATGTACAAGCTGTTTAGTGGTGATGGCAACATCAGCAATAAACTTTTTACAGTAAACTACATGGCAAGGGCTAGAGGCCACCACTGAAAAATGGTGGAGAAAAGATTTAACCACAGCGGGCGTAGGGACTTTTTTCAGTTAGAGCAGTTAAAGTATTGAACTCGCTGCCACAAGCAGCGAATCAGCTGAGAGTATTAAATCATTAAAAAATAAATTTGATACCTTCCTCAGAGACCGTAAAATACAGGTATACAGGTACTCTTAAAAACAAGATCACACAGGGACTCGTGTACACACATACACAATCACACACTGACACACAGAGGTTGAACTTGATGGACCGGTGTCTTTATTCAACCTCAAATACTATGTATCTATGTAAGTCAGGGGTAAGTAACCAGGGAGTCTGAATGGTGGGGAAGGGGAGCAGGAGAATTGAGATACCGCTTCGTAGCTGCACCGGATACAGGCAAAATAACTCCGCATAAAGTCAGGGCTCTGACTAGTATTTAAACCCAGGAAGCTTCCAACCCCCAGGAGCCAATGGGAAGGCGAGGAGAGGCTGGTTTGTCAATGAGGACCTCCCTGTGAATGACCGACACCCGAACTGACTAATAGGTCACGTGCATGCCATGTTCATGTGCACCCGCAACCCTGCTGTCGGGTGCCATGACAGTAGCAGGAGGAACCTACACCCTGCACCGTGCCCGCTGACATCCAGGTAAGGGGGCACCCCTGGCCCCACCACAGTAAGCGAGTATTGACTGTAGTTACATACAAAAGTGTAGGCTGGATTGGGGGGAGATTCCTTTTTGTGTGCTCCCTTCCTGGACTCTCCAAGAACATCTCCCTGCCTACCTCTGCCTCTTTTTGCCCTACATAATTGTACTTTAGGTTTTACAACCTAAAATGTCAGTAAGATTGTAATAACAGTATATACTGTTTAGCTGTTATTGTTAGTATACTCTGGTATATATATTTAAAGCACTGCACAAAAAAAGTGGCTAACAAACACAGCAGCCAAGGGTTACTGGAATATGTATCAAAATGCTGGGGGCTGCAGTATGCTAGTTATTAGCTGTGTATAACAGCTATGAATATTATATGAAGAATATATGAATGAATCCATGATGCCAGTGTTCATGTTTTCCCCAGTGGTGTCATGGCATCATCTATTTTAGCAGAAGCAGCATCTCTCAATCCAGTGAGCAAGTATTTGAAATGTATGTGCACTGGGAAGAACAGACTGTGATTTGGGGTGGGGAGAAAATTATGCAGTTGTTTTCTCTTTTATTCAATGACTTGAAATCAATAAATAGGACTGTGATGCTGACCTAGTTTTTTTTCTTGCTTTTATTACTATTTCAAGCAAGATTGGCAACAAATAAAATAATAAAATTAATTAGCTTCTTTTTAAAGTGCACTTTTTGTTCTTAAAGAAGACTAAAACTCAAAAAGTAAAGATTTGTTGTGTTAAAGGGAACATCTAGAAATGTTAATTGTGCCTAAGTTGTATCCTGAAATTTTACTGTACCTTTTGTAAATGACATTAACAAGTGCTTTGTTTTTTTTTTTCTTGGCACGCACCAGCCATATTTTTTGTGGGCAGGGACACATTGCGCATGAGCGGTGCCTCCCTGCTGCCACAACCAAGATGACCGACGGCAATAAAGCTTAATGCTGCTGGCCATTTTGGTTGCGGTAGGGGGACGCACTGAGCGTGTGCAAGATGGCCGCCGACAATGAGGTTTATTGTCAGTGGCCATATTTTTGGTGGTAAACGGTTACAGAAGACAAGTGTCATCACCCTGCATGGGGTGATGACGCTCGTCTTTTGGTGCCGTGTCTGTACATTTGCCATACAGGCACTTGCACATTGTCTGTACAGCAAGTGTATGGACACGGCGACAGACAAGCGCCATCACCCCACATGGGCACCTTTTAACATTTTTTTGCGATTCTATATCACAAAAAAAATATTAAAGGGCTGGCGGTAAGTGTCGGTACTACGTACGGGTGCGTTCCACCAGAAAAAAAAGCCCTGACAATAACTTCCTCTTAAAAAATAACAGCTCACTTTCTGTACCTAGGCACTCCTGTGCTTTTTAGCCTCATAGGTGTATTTCTATAGTTTGAGATCCTTTAAGACACTGCTGCCTAGTCTTGGGAGATAGGGTGAGATTTGGTTTTGTCACTACTGAATTGCTTGCTGTAAAGGAATCTGTATCTGATGACCTACAATACAAGAATCTCGCTTCTCCTGTTTTATCCATTCTGTTGGCATATGAATTTTCTGTGCCTTTCTTGCTGTGTCTTGAGTATTGATTATTGCCCCACCAGTCATCAGGGTATGAGATATGTTACTGTGATGTCAGTTCACCTTGTAACTCAGGATGTTATCTTCTACTTTTTCTTCTTTTAACTTTCTGGCAATTTCTTTATAATTTCCAGTTAGTTTTTACAGCCCATCATTAAGTAGACTGTGTTGGCTAATGTTCTTTATGCACATAATAAATGGTCATTTACTGCTGGTTAAGGCAGACAAAAAGTGTAAATACAACCATGGGTAGCAGCAAAGCCCTGCTGATTATGACCTAATGTACTGCACTTTCTTTTGTTTCTGTGAATTCAAAGCCAGTGTTTTTTTTTTCTACTCTGAATAATCTGAGATTGCCGCAGTTTTGTTTGGACAAATACGAACTAAGAAGACAACCACCAACACAGGCCTTAGTCCCAGCACTCCATTCTTCTAATCCTAACTGAACCTAATTAGAGCTTTAGAAATATATTGCTTTGCATTATGTATGCACAAAGCATTTAGCAGGTAATTAGGGTAAAAAAAAACACACTAGTAGGTTAGGTAATTTCTTATTTGTCTGTCACAGAAGGGATTTGCTTTATTTGTGCTCTTAACTCTTCGGAGTTTTTTCTTGCGGTAAAGGAGCAGCATGCACTGATCAGCATATAAGGAAGTAGTGCTTGAATGAAAAACATACAGAACTGATGAGAAATATATTTTGCATGAATTGGGTAAAGATGAGAGCCTGCAATGCATTCCCGGCCTTTCCATAACATTGTGTGTATATGTATGTGTGTGAGTATAGTGCAATATAAATGGGTAAGCCGCATAATGTGGATTCTGGTTTTCTGACACACTACCAGAACTTTTTATGAATCTACAGAACATCACAATATTCATGTATGTTGTATATATCTGATCTGTTTAGGGTTTATTTGTCATCCTACGTTTATTTTTTCTGTCTTTTGATTATCAGGAGGCATTTTTTACTCCCAGGTCTAACATTTATGACACCCAACTAAGCCCCCCCTCCCCCCTCCTCTAACAGCTTTCTCCTGTCTTAACTGACAAACTGTCATGTTGATTAGTATTGCTTCTGACCTGAAGAAGAGAGGTTCACTCTCGAAAGCGACATGGGGTCTCACCGTGGCTTTGTGGAGTCTCACCAGGGCTCTGAAATATAGCGTAACTGCATTTCTGATTATGCATTGAACAAAATGTTGTTTAGATGATTATTATCACATTAAAGATAATTAATTTTATTATATTCTTAGCAGTGTAAAGAAATGCAGTTTTTTTCTGATGTTCTTTAGCTATCCAGCTGTGAAGACACAGGTATTGTACATAGATACATTTACATGCAAATTGCAAATAATTACACATCATTCTAGTCTGATGACTGGTGAGTTTCTCTGGGATAACAGCCATTCTCCTTTCATCATGTTTTCATTTGAAATGAAATGATGTAGGATTGCTAAAGTGTTCTTCTGTGTTCCTTCAATAATTGATACAGTTGTTTTTGTTGATATCTGCATCATATTCCTTAGATGGCATACTTGAAGGAAAGCCATGCCCACCTATGCTAAAACAGAAAGTATGACATGCCCACAAACAAAAAGGGCATTGCAAAGCAAAAAAATAGCATTAGTGTTTCTTTCTGATGTGCCATAGTAGAGTGAACTTACAGAGGTTCCCTGGTGACGTCTAGAGCATTTTTGGGGATGCTTACCAGGCCCAGATAATTTTTTATACACTATCTTCCAGTAGGGGGTGGATCTTGGTTGGCCAGGGTTGTACATTGCCTCTAGCATACCTGGAGGGGGAGCTGACATTTTTTCCTGTTTTCAAGACATTCTGGTTTTTCCTATGATTCAAGATGAATGGTCTATGTTCCTAAAAGATTGTGCTGTTAGTTGTAATTGAGCATATGGGACTTGAAGTTCCCCCTGGCTAAGGATAGATATCCTGGTTTACATATCTAGGCACATGCTATTGTGATGTGTATTGAGTTGTAAATAGTGTGAGCTAATTGCAAATGTTCTGATTTGCCTAAGTATATATCAGTTCAGATTAGTCTGTTCTTTGGAGAACAATGCACTTTATGAATTACTTTTGACTAGATTGTTCAGTTGTGTGAGTCTACATAGATGTGACAAATCTGCGTGTAATTACTAAAGCACACCTAGTCCTGTAGAGACGTATTACAGGTGGAAGGATTTACAGAATGCACAGCAGGGAACCAACATACCCTGAAGTGTGTCAGATGCTAAATAATTTTAGCCACCATAGCCCTTTGAGCCAGGCAGGTGGTGGAACAGGTGAATATTTACTCACTACTTTACAGGTAGACCTTCTTAAAACTCTTTTTATCTAGTAACAGAACCACTTTAAAGAACAATTATATATTTTAAGGAAAATACGCAAGTGAAATTGTAGTGAGTATTGCAGAATATACCACAACCCTTTTAAGATGTTGATATGTTTAGATACTTTGAGTTTCATGCAGCTTTGGCTGATGGTCAACCAGAGGCAGAACCTAAAAGAATGCTACCCTCTTCGCACATATTGTCTCTATAAACATGGCAGATGCTGTTAAACCTTTTGAGGAGAAAGAAAAATAAAGAAAGAGGAATTTTTTTTTTTTATTTTCAGTGCAGAAAATGGCAGAAATTGCCTGCAAAATGGCCTTTGAAATTACTTTTAACCATGGGTGAAGCTTTCGTGACTAGACCTCTACATACCTGACTTGAGCACCAGTAAGATGAGACCCGTAATAAAGTGTCATACACTGTCATCATGCTTCTGGTTATGCGCTCAGCTGCAGAATGAATGTAATACTGCAAGTGATTTCTAAATCATAAATCTAGAACGTCAATCCTCAAAGCAAGAATTGGATTCTACTGAATCTTCAGCATGGCTGCAGACCTAAAGTGTATCTAGTATTGGATGTGAGAGGGTTGGAATTGCTGTTTAAGTAAATTTCTAAAGGTCCAGGGGACTCAGTTATTGGGACCTTGATAAAAAGTAGGAATATATTTGAGGGGTTTCTTTTTTTTTTCTAAGCTGTGGAAGGATTTATTGGACTGGTGCACACAAGCACATACCTAACTTTGTAGAGATCTAGTTAGAGGCATTAGGAGCCTTTCTCTTTGGAATTTGAAGCCCAGACTGGTCACTAAAGAGTATTTCCACTTTTGTTGGGGAAAAAACAATCCTCTCTGGGTGATCAATGTATATCATCACCCAGATCATCATTGTACAGAACACCCACAGGTTACCATTTTGCATGGGCAGATTTTTTGTGCAGTTTTAAATGGAAAAGGTAATTTTTTATAACATTAAATTACAAAATAGCTTGTTTGACAGTTGTTACATAGTTACATAGTATTTGAAGTTGAATAAAGACATAAGTCCATCAAGTCCAATCTATTGCATGCCTGCATTTATGGTCCTGCTGGTCCATGTGTGATCTTGTTCTTAGGAGTACCTGTACCCCTGTATGTTATGGTCTCTAAGGAAATCGTCCAAGAGCTTCTTGAATGATTCCACATTCTTAGCTGAAATCACTGCATGTGGCAGCGAGTTCCAGACCCTAACCGCTCTAACTGAGAATAACCCCCTGCGCCCCTTGTGCAGAAATTTTTTCTCCACCAATTTTAGGTGGTGGCCTCTAGTCTTTGTTATGGGGTTAACCTTAAAGAGTTTGTTGCTAATGTTGCTGTCACCATTGAACATTTTATACATGAAAATCATGTCCCCCCTTAATCTCCTTACTTCAAACGAGAACATATTTAAAATTAGTAGCCTTGTTTCATAGGTCTGGTCCTCCATCCCCTTAATGAGTTTGGTTGCCCTCTGCTGGACTCTTTCCAGCTCAAGGACTTCTTTTCTGTGGACTGGTGACCAAAACTGGACCGTATACTTCATATAAGGTCGAACCAGTAATCTGTAAAGTGGCAAAATTATAGACTTGTCTTTGCAATACATCCCCTTCTTAATACAAGACAGGACTCTACTTGCTTTGTTTACAGCAGCCTGGCACTGCAAGCTATTGCTCAATCTGTGGTCTACTATGACTCTCAAATCTTTCTCCATTTCTGACTTCCCTAGTGGCATACCCATAATTGTATAGCCCATTTACCTATTTTTAACTCTTAAGTGTAATACTTTGCAATTATCGACATTAAACCTCATCTGCCATAGAAGTATGTGTCTATTACCCTCCCAATTTTGGTATCATTAGCAAACACTGAAACATGGCTATTCACTCCCTCCCCAACATCGTTAATAAACAGGTTGACCGCTCATGACCCTAGACCAGTCTGAAAAGGTGCCATTTATCGATACTCTTTGTACACGTTCCTGTAGCCAGTTTTCTATCCACGTAAACACTATTTCATCTATGCCCATATACCTCAGCTTGTGTAGCAAGCTTGTATGTGGTACCATGTCAAATGCTTTGGAAATGTCCAGATACACTACGTCCACCGGCCTCCCTCCATCCAAATCTCTACTTACCCCTTCGTAAAAAGTTAGCAGGTTGGTCTGGCAAGAACGATCCTTCCTAAATCCATGCTGGTTATTAGTTGTTATGCCATTATCCTGAACAAACTCCACTAAGTAGTCCTTAAGCATTCCCTCTAACAGTTTGCATACTATGGATGTCAGACTAACTGGTCTGTAGTTCCCCAGTTGGGAATATGCTATATTCATTTTTTAAAGATAAGTTTTATCTTTTGAAAGTGGAGTTACTCGTTAAACTGTGTCCTTAGGAACTGAACCTAGCCCTGAATGCTTTTATTTCTCTGCCTGCCTGATAAAATAACTACTTTATGAAAAGTATGTGGTGCTCTTAGAATCAGGGACTATTAAACTGCCTTCATACCAATAAAATAGTTAATGGTTTTCTTTTAAACTTTTCTTTAAAATGACCGACTTGTTTCCATACATCTCAGTATAAGCCTTATACAAAGCCAGGGGAGCACCACAGGCTCCACTATTAACTAAAACATCTCTCTTGGGTGAACTGGCCTTATAAAGTAAGCCTTTTCTTGGCATTGTTTACAAAAATCACTGCCAGTTCTACTTTAAAGTGCAATAAAGGTGCCTACTAAGCAGAAAAACACAGCATTATTTGGCAGTCAACACTTGAAGAAATGAAAAAGTACAATCTGAAACCCCAACTATATAACTTGTGCATAGTAATATATGTTTAGTTTTAGAAAAGGAAGCTCCCATGAAATAAGTCAGTTTAGTTGAACACAAGCAGTTTTGCATCTCATACCATGTTATAACATCTATTAGAAACCAAGGTAGCCCAAACTCTTTTCACTGATTCATGATCCACTGTTTTTTCTCTGAGGAAAATTATAAAAGGTTTTGCATTCTACAAGTAGATGCCTTTTTTTCTTTCCACAAGTAGATGCCTTTTTTTACTAATTGTTGTACAAGAACATTGGCATTTTTAGCAGTGCAGATAAGTGGTTCAATTGATGGATTTCAGAAAAATATTTTAGTAAGCACAAAGTGCTTGTTTAGTCCCCTTATACACCGAAATATATGGTTAAAAGCACTTTTAGTGTCACGGTCTAGGGACCAGGGCACTAGGGTACGTGAGCCCCTGTGTTTGCAGAGTTGGTAGGAGTCACAAAGAGGCGGGATATCGGGGACGTAGGTCACAGGGAGAGAGGAACGAATGGTCTGTGCGTTCTGAGGACGCACTAGAGGCGCAGAATCTAAGAAGGGCCAGGTATTCGACAGAGCCTCTAGTGGTGAGGATGATTGGCTACTGGACACCTTCCAAGTTGCAACCCTCTAGCGCACCCACACAGACACAAGGGACTAGTTGAAGCAGCGGGGAACTGGATACAAACAGGTAAAGAAGAAACTTGTAACCAAGGAGGAGGAAGACAGGAAGAGAGAGAGAGAAAGTCTCAAGCAAAAGTGCAAACGCACAGCAGAGTATACTGAAGAGAATAGATAAGCAAGGACACCAGGGAAGGGTAAGCAGCTTAGAGGCACACCTAGGAGCAGGAAGGTGCAACGTACAAAAGTAAACGAGATGTGCGTGGCACATGCATACAAAGAAGCAGGATAACAGAGAGAAAAGTACACAAAGAAGCACAAAAAGGATGTATGCACACAGGGGTGTGCAGACAAGGATGAATCCAACACAGCCACCAGGTAAGAGAGGAGCACAGAAATAAAGGGGTGACAGCAAAGCAAAGGAAGATACACTGGAAGGTAAGTGACGGAGTAGAAGTACAACAAGCAGTAAATAGGAGGAAGCAAACAGACAAAGACTGGAGAGGGAAAACACAGTAGAAGTAAGGCAATGAAGGCAGTTTGGAGAGGCGCACAGGTGAAGGCAATTAAGGCCTGCAACAATATACTAAAGGAACCACTGAAATACTATAGTAGGGGTGCAAGGAGCAAAGCAGGGGATAACGCCAAACAGGGATACCAGCTGGTAGAGGGAAGCCAAAAGGCACAGGGATCCAATAGCAAGCGCAGGGAATAGGATCCCAGGGGTAGTCAGAGACACAAGGGGTACGGAACAAGGCATAAGACTTGTTGCTCGCACCAAGAGCAACAAGTGAGGAAGTCCTAAATAGGGGAGAAGGAGAGCAGATTGGCTGCAGCCTTGTGAGACACCATAGGCTGACAGCCCAGAAACAGGGAGCAAAGCGAAAATCCGGCACGGATTTCCGGATATTGTGACATTTAGAATCTCAAGCATAATACATTTGATGTGTGCTCATAGAAGAGTTCCAAACTGATTTGTTTTCATTCTTCATGGATTCTGTAATTTATTTTAGATAAAAACAGCAAATTAAATTTTATTTTAGGTATTTTTTCATATACAATTTATTTAGTGCTAAGTGGATTCCTGCTAATAAGGTATGGGCAGTTACATTAGTACGGTTTTATTTTTCATATACTTGACTAGGCTATGATATATGGAGTATACTCGAGTTCTACGGTTCTGAATTTGAAACCTCATGTGTCATGTTTCTAATATTCTAATTCCCCATATATCATCCTATTTTTACAATATTTTGCTGCCTGATCATGCACTGTTTGAATGCGGACGTTCAGCTATATGCACATATCTGCAATACATATATAATAAAGCATTGACTATCATCATAGTGTTGTAAAGACAGGGGAAGCATTATTTAATCTCTCAGGTTCCTGTGCCAGTAAATTTGTTGGCTACAACTATCTCTGTAGTCTTTTGTGTATGTTTCCACAAATGTAATGCTGCCCCCTTCTGCCTACAAGTTCAGTTAACCAATTATTGCTTCTCTAACCACTGTTAGTATCCCTAGTACCATTAACTTCCACTTTTGTCTGTATTCTCCTGATTTACTCACGTTGAATAAAGGAGAAACTATTTTTTTCATCCAGTGCTGCTTGATATACATGGGGGGGGGGGGGGCCTCCAAAACAACAATAAA